>NC_087334.1:8617500-8802500 GCF_037043105.1 Vanessa tameamea
AATAATTATTTTGTATTAACCACCAATCGGCGAAAAATAGGTCACTGATAGTGATTCGAATTTTACTAACAGACAGACTAACAGACTCCAACAGACACAGCCAATTCAGGTTTTGGGTCCTCTGTTTCTCAATTGTTATTATTTTTCCTTATCTCGTAAGAAAATCTGGAAAAGAGAGTCGGAAATAAAATATGTTCAAAACATCCAAATTGATAATATAATGATTTTCTCCAACTTTCAATAATGATGAACAAATTCAAATTAAATTTCAGCCCCTGGTTAAACACTAAAATGAAATATAGATAAAATAGATACATATTAAAGGAGATCTTAAACGTGTAATCTATCTTTAATGGACATTTAAAGCTCGTGATGCGACGAGATGAATTCCTGATAAAGATTAATTACTTGTAATAGACTTTCCTACTGTAATACTTGTTCTAATAAAAGTTTAAAGCTATTCAACTTTAAAGCTCAATAAAACGTTTACTTATCATTATTATTATGAATGTCTTTAATTAATGGTAAATGGTCACCATCGCCTATATCCCTAGTAGCGGTTTAAATTTTACTTTTTACAGCGCCATTGCTTCGATAGTTTTTGATGTTAAAAATCTATTGATGTCTTAAGGGTTAGACTACTCGTACGCCATGACATCATAAGGAATGGCGCCTTAATCTTTATCTATTCTTCTTTGTATATGTGTTTTTACTATATCCTTCGGGACTTCTCCGTGTAATTGAGTGCATTGGGTGCAAGAATATATCTAGATTGGCCTGTTTTAGTTAGGTAATCGAAAATCAAGATAAAAGATAAATTAATAATTTCCATGATATGAACCCTTATCACATTCTTGGATATAGGTCATATTGGTATAGGCCTTTCAAATAGAGGGGTACTGAGTAATAAATATCGATGAGGCTATATAGTAACAAATGCACGAACATCGGTGAGTTGTATCGTCGTAGTTGTTGAACACGATAATTGCTCGCTCACCCAAACTGAAACGCAGCAATTCAAAGTATTACAAAAATGTGTGGTGGATTGTAAAGGAAACACGTCGAATACGTTTGCTAGCTATGTGCACGTCATTCGTACAATCGTATTTAACTACATATTTAAACATTGGTTATAGTGATGTAATATT
The DNA here is from genome assembly GCF_037043105.1 of Vanessa tameamea. Taxonomy (NCBI): domain Eukaryota; kingdom Metazoa; phylum Arthropoda; class Insecta; order Lepidoptera; family Nymphalidae; genus Vanessa; species Vanessa tameamea. The sequence continues at coordinate 8,618,649 of NC_087334.1, forward strand.
TATACTGCCATATATAAAATAAGCCTGCTGTCTCGTTATTATATTTACTTGGTGGCAGTGCTTTGGGCAAACCTCAATTATTCCACCACTGAACAGCACCATTTAGTATTCTCGTGATGCGGTTTGAATGCTGAGAGGACCATAATTACAGGCTAAAGGTGCGTAACGTCTTAGTTCCCAAGGTGGTACATTGAGGATGTAAGATTTGTGAAGATTTCTCCCTGCATCAGTGGTTTTTCGGAATGTTAACTACTTAACATTAGCCATTTCTAAGTCCGCCTATCTATGTGACAAAAAAAATCTTTTAGGTCTTAATGCTGGACTAAGGTTAACTTCCCTTTGGAGTAGAATATTGACACTTAATTTCATGGCGCTATTATATGTGTTTTCATACCAAAAATCGCTGTAAAGCAACATCAATAATTTTAATTTTATCTTAATTAATAAGTATCAAAGATGGCGTTAGAATATATTATGAGCGGCAGGTAGTTTGCAGAAAGGCTTACTTCGAAGTAATGTTTTGTAAATGTAAATGTTACATCACCTTAAGTACAACCTTATTAATAAAATAATACTTTACCGAGCAACAGAAACCAACTAAGGCTAATTTGTTTCATAAAAATATGAAAATAATATTTTTCAAAAGTACTCTAATTGATACTAAATTGACTATTTTGCGAGTCGAAAAATACAAAAGGACATTACATTATTTTAGAGTTAGTCTGGAAATAACGGGACACGAAACGAGAATTAACATCAGTGTTGCGAACTTAAAGAGCGAAATGGCTTTGACAATTTGAAAACTTACAGTCGCGGCGAAAAGTCACTGTTTTGTTAAAACTTTCGTGAATAGCATAATATTAAAAATGTTCACGTAGAACGAAACTAATCACAAAGTTATATCGCATTTGATATAACAATTTTTGTAAAAATAAAGTTAGAATAATATTACTTGAATTTTAAATATATTTAAATAGAGAAATCGGTAAAGAATTGGTTGGGAGGATCAAACACGTCTTAGGACTTTAATCTTTACGTAAAACATAACTTACAAAAGATTAGACGATCTTCGATATACTTAAAAACGTCTTTGGTAATTTTATGACGTATACTGACTTAATTTCGTAATGAGACAAAAGAAAATCACACATTGTTTCATTAACAATGACGTTTTTTGCAATAATTCAGCATAGATATGACATTTTTTCAAGAATAATGTCATACCTATGTTGGGTTAAGACGTACATACGCATTAATATTGACAATCATATAGACATAATAAGAATTTAGCCATTATTCAACCTAAAGAAGCAGCATAATGTAATTGTAAACATAATATATAGATGTACAATATCACATTACGTCTTATGACAGATAAAACATATCTAAAAACAGAAAAGCTGGGACAATGGTAGGACTCCGTAATTGTTCTTAATGTTATATTTATTTATAAAATTGTACTGTAAGTAAATAGGTATGTAGTATATAAAAAAAAAAGAATATTTTCAATAAAAATATAAGAAAACGAAAATACTTTACTATGTACATTATCTTAAATTTATTATAAACACTTAACAAACATTTATATTGGCTATCGCAGTTACTTGCCAATTATCAATAAAATCATAAGTCACGCTTAATTAAATGTTTTCTTGTACATTATATATTATTATTAAAATAGGATGTATATATTTTTAGATAACACAACTCAGTCTTTTTCATTTTGAAAAATAAATACGTATCCATAAAACTTCTTTCATTATCACAGAAAAGTCAACATAATATATTATTATGTTTTATACAATATGAGATCAACTTTTTAATATTATTAATTATGTTTTTCATAGGAAGTTTTGTATAAGAATGTATAATTTTGGCTGTGATCCATTTCTACTTTTAAAACTTTTATATCAGTTATTTTCAATGCTTCTTTATCAGAATTTTTTGAATAATTTCTTCCAATGGCTGTTGCTAAGCTTTTAACATCATAAAAGTCCAAATGAGACATTTCATGCACTTTGTAGGGGTTGCCAGTCTTCTTGGCACTTCTTATTATCTGAATGTATTGATCTGGAGTAAATATTGCTCCAGATCTGAGACTTCTTTGGATTTGCCTTTTATTTTTGTCCTCAAGTATAGCTTGGATGTTCGAGGTAGACCATATATATTTTACAGTCGAAATGTAATGCAACACAATCTGCACTGTTTGAAACAGAGTTTTTGTTTTGTGCAATGGGGGGTTCTGTTTCTGAATCTGAATTGCTACATTCTGAACAGTCTGATGAATCAGAAGAAAAGCTTGAACTTGATGAACTTGGTGGAATATATTTTGCTGTTTTGGAAGTACTTGGCTGACAATCATTATAATTAAAATGTTGGCGCTGTATTGGTGTATTAATAGAAATGGGACTTGTATCAGTCACATTTTTAATCATTGGATCGACTTTACTAACAATCTGATGGACTTTTGTTAGTTTATTTTTTTTCGATTCTCTTTTTGGAAAGAATGATCGTAATTATCAGAATCTGAATAAGAATCAAGAGAATTTACATAGTTTGGGTCTTTAACGCTGTCATCTGAGGAATAATCTTGTATCTGTATACTGTCGCAATCCCTAAAATTATTTTCTTGGCATGGCAACGATGATAGTATTTTGTGTTCTACATTATTTTCTTAATTTTTATCGAAATTAACCTGTGATAAAAATGTGTTTAATACATACGTATATAACATATGTTTCATATAAATTTCACACTTTTATCAAAATATCATACTTCCGGAAAGTAAGATTCTAAATACTCAACTACTCTTTACAATAAATGTTATATCTTAGACGTTACTTTTTCCTCTATCCCTTTTGTTTTTATAGGAATATTTATGTTCTGCAACATTTACAGTGTCCGGCGATTTAACACTGAAATAGAATAAAATAGTTAAAATCGGTATGTACTTTTGTTATATTTACGAAATACCAAACGAGAGACTAAATGAGCGATTAGAATAAAACTCATGCTAAGCTGTGTAAAAACACGAAAAACATGAAACTTTTCTCAGAAACAGGGTATTAAATTGAAAAATCTACTTAATATTTAAGAATACAGTGGCGTATCCAAAATCATAACAAAAACATTATGATCATATTATCCGTCAATTCGGCGCCATGGTCATAAGAATAGTCATACCGAAATTATCTTTACTGAGTATATAATATGGATTATTCTTCGTCGCTTGAAGTTATTAACTCGAAATTGTAGTATTTTGTAATAATACAGTATTCATCCAAAGCAGCGATATATTTACCATCTTTATCTGTTTATAAATTTAAATGTTATGTTGAAAGAATATAAATAAATATACTACCTTAATACATAATTACATAGATGATAAATAAATGTGGAGTTATTATTCTTCGATATAAACGCTGACTATAATTAATATTAAGTTGTTAATAAAAAAAAAATACTTGATTGAAACATTCGTCGTCGAATAGTCACAAACAGATGCTTATAATATAAGAGAAAGGTTTCTCGTTTTGTAGTAAGTAACTGTAAATTCAATAAAATATGTTTAGAAATTGTTCCCGCCTGTACCGAGCAGTTCTCCGGCAACGATCTGCAAATGGCGCCGTGTAACTCCGAGCAGTTGGGTGTTACGTTGTTGCGTACATTCTGGATTTCACGTTTCTGTACTTTTGCTAAGAAAACTAATTTCTGATATGAAAATTTTTAGTTGGATATTTTGAAAACGATATTACTGCATACATAATGTTAATACATTTTTTTGTGTGACAATCAGATAAAAACTACTGAACGTATCGTATCGGTAATTACTGAACCGATCGACTTGAAACCGTCTTTAAATAGTTATAAGTTATTAATATGCTGAATTCCGTTGTTCTTTACCTTTTTATTAGGTTTATTTAATGTCCAGCGGAGCGTGCAGGAAACAGCTGTTACATATATTTTAAAGCGAAATAAATGTGTTTTTAATTTGAAATATATAAGTAAGATTAAAAAATGATCAAACACTACACTTTATTTTACAGGTACTGAGAAAAGTCGTGCATGGAGACTTTTTTAATTTATTAATTTTATCAATAATTTATTTAATTTCAGATTATACGTAGTTTAAGAACTTATATTATATTTTGAGATAATCGAATCATCACCATCATCATCAGCCAAACAGGAATATTTTGAACAAAATAAAAAAAAAAAAATTTTTTATTCAAGTAGGCCATAAAAGCATTTGTAGTTATGTTACAGTGCTGAATTAAATACAAAGCATGCACCGGTTCGGAAAGTAGATTCTACTGAGAAGAACCGGCAAGGAACACTGTACTTCTGTGTATCCGTTACAAAGATTACTAACCTCCGTAATTACAGGCACAAAGGCCACGACATCTTAGATCGCGTGGTCGGACGTGCGCTTGACACATGTTTCAGAAGTGGTTTATTGTTTTACCAGGGCCAGTGGGCGGAAATAGTAATCATCACGAGCTCCGTGGTCGAGTAGTGTGTATTTACACTGGTTTTTATGGGTACGTCTTTCCGAGGTCCCGGGTTCGATTCCCGGCCGATTCGATGTAGAAAAAGTTCATTAGTATTCTTTGTTGTCTCGGGTCTGGGTGTTTGTGGTACCGTCGTTACTTTTGATTGTCCACAACATAAGTGCTTTAGCTACTTACATTGGGATCAGAGTAATGTATGTGATGTTGTCCAATATAATTACATATTAAAATAAACAACTGATTCAATATACGAAATGACTTTTTTTTTTAAATACTCATTGTATGGTTCTTACTTTTTTTGTGAATACGATGATTTATTCATTAAATATAATAAAAGTTATAATTAATTTCTTAATTTGTCAAGTGTATAATTATTACCGTAACTTATTTTCAATTGGGATTGAGAGATGAAATTTAAATGTTAATCAATTTTATTTATTCATTACGCTTGGACTGAAATCATAACCATAAATGATGGTCACCTCCAATCGAAAAACGAAACAAAACTTACGTATTAATAACCTGGGGCTTTGTGCCAGCTAGTCTAGGTAGGTACCACCTACATATCATACGAATATATTCTACCGCCATACAGCAATAATTAGTATTCTTGGGGAGTGAGTGAGCAAATGCAACTATAGGCACACGAGAGATAACATCTTTGTTTCTAAAGCATTGGCGATGTAAGGATTTTATTTAATTTTAAAAAGGCACCAATATCTATGAATAGCGGTGACCACTTACCATCGGGTCTCCTATTCACTAATTCGCACTATTATATAAATAGAATATAAAGAATTTAATATAATATAAAGAAATGTATAAAATACCAGTTTTCATGCACGGATTCTCTTACGTGTTATCGGATGCGGTAGCAGTCGCAATGAGGGACCTTGGGGTTTGGGCTCGCTTCATACCAAACTTTATCAAATTCGGATCCGTGGCTTAGCCGTGAAGTCAGACGTACAGACAGACAAAGCTTAGCTTTTATAATAATACTAGTAGATATCAGTTAGAAAGTAGAACTACACCGACTTCTTATGACTTCGATTCACTTCGTTAGCTTACGTTTCTATTGGAAACACAAATCAGCCGTCTTAAGGTTACTTCCAATTCCATAAAAAATTCACTCTTAGTTCAATGATTAAATATTTAAATACTCATTAGATGTGATTGTTCCGGAGCCTCAAAACATAATACCCAATATTTATATTTATACAAAGGAGCAAAATGTGTCGGCGACATCTTATTCCTTTTCATTCCTTCGTCGGTATTCGCGTTCATTAGCTCGGTTCGTGCAAAAAATAACCATTTAATATTCAAAGCGCTTTACGTTTTACTTCTTGTTTTAATTAAAACAATGGAAACGGGGGTGAAATATCAGCGATTTTTTTTAATTATTTGAATCGCTTGTCCTTGATAGGAATTGAGCTCTTAAAACTGTTTACTTGATGTGGTTAGTGATTAAATAAACATTTTGCCTTGTTACCCTACTTATAAGGATATTGGAACAAGTTTTTGTACATTCGTTATAAATGTTATTTTTCATAGCAATGATTTTACTGGGGACGCTCTACTTCAAATACTACTTCTTAGACATACTTACATATAAATCTGATAGAAATCATAAATTGTGTTTGGAGTACTTTTTGTTTTACCTGAGGCTTTTTATTAAATAAAACACGAAATTATTTTATATCAATTAACATAGTACGATATTCAAAATTATACTCAATCTCATGGTTTCAAGTTTAATTTAATGCAATTAACGACTTTTCATTAAAAAACAAATATATTCTCCAACAATGCTAAATATTGGTGTTCCACAAGGATACGTTTTAGATCCTTTTCCAATTTTAATATATGGAAATTTGAAAGACCCTGTAAGATTCTGTTCGAGTAAAATATAATTTAATGTTCTACATTACGAAAAGAAAAAAAAAATTATAAGTAAGTAGTAATTTTTTATATAACAAAAATGTAATATAATAGAAAATATATTATAAAGAGTTAAATAACATAATGTTAAAAGTTCATCAACATTTATAATACTTTAAAAATTGCTCCTCGTATATCTTGATATTTATTAATCCTGAAAGTAATCGTTAGTAAATATGTTCTGGCGGAGAGCCCGCACGATAATTTCAATTTAACTCGTGCGGAGACCTTAAAAGCTTCCTAAATTGTTTGAGACGGGTCAGGCGGAGAGGGAAGAGGGTGTTTGAAACATAATGCAATTAAACCACTCTTCGAGCTCACCTCTTGAAGAGGAATTAATTTTATTTTCGTGAAAAATAACACATGGCACATGTTGGTGATGTCTATAAGTATTGGCTTTAGTAGGTATATTTATTTTGAAACGTGTAACTTAACCGTGGATTGTGGGTTCGAATCTAAGCAAGCACTTAGTCTTCATTTGCTTATTTTTGTAAATAACGTATTAAATTAATGTGTAAATTTATACGAATAGGTGGGTTTTCATTATATTTCGTACTAGCGACCCGCCCCGGCTTCGCAAGGGTACAATGCTAATACTAAATATACGATAGTATATCTTTATATACTACGTTCACAGTTTATCAGTCATTACACAATACAAACCACTATATTCCTGCATTTTAAATCTGTAATATCTTCGAAAATATTCATTTAAATTACATGCTGTAAAGGGCCATATTGATCTATATTAAATGCAAAATGTATTTAAGGTATTCAATTTTATAAGGATTAATGCTATATTGCTTAAAATCTCTTCGAAAATAAGCGATTATTTCTCGTAAAAAATAAGGATAAAAAATGGTTATTATGGGTTATCCCGAAGAGATATACACATACCATCGCTGACTTTTTTGAAGACCTTTTTAAAGTGTACAATACTGTATTACAATGTGTTTAATTACGACATCACTTTAGAAACCTCTAAAATAATCAGTGTTTCTTTACTTTATTGTTCATGTAATACATGGTTTATATGTATAATAAAACATATAAACCTTCCTCTTGAATTACTATATCAATAAAAAAAACCGCATCAAAATCTGCAGTGTAATTTTGAAGATCTAAGCATACAAAGGGACAGACATTAAGCGACTTGTTTTATACAATGTAATGATGTAGTCAGCAAACGTAAACTGATTTGTTTGGTTATTGCTACAATTAAAGTGAACACGTTTAGAAATTACAAAACAAACATTGAAATATTATACAAATTAAACCCCTGTTCTTGAATCGTCTTTGCAACTTATCCTAATTACAAAATATTGCGACACTCGTATTAAGAAAGTTTCACGTCCATCAGATCCTTTCGCTCGAAATTGGAGTTTTTATCACAAACCATACTGAATCCCACTTTCCTTATTGCACAGACTATAACATGCACAACCTGTAAATTTCCCACTGCTGGGCTTAGGCCGTCTCTCCCTTTGAGGAGAAGATTAGGATTTAGATTCCACCACGTTGCTCCAATGCGAGATGATGGATTCACATGTGGCAGAATTTCATTTTAATTGGACACATGCAACCTGCATGATGTTGTCCTTTACCGCCCAGCTCGAGATGAATTATCAAACAAATTAAGCACATGCAAATTCAGCTGTGCTTGAACCCGCTATCATCAGTTAAGATGTACGCGTTCTAACCACTGGGCCATCTATTGCACAGACTACAGTTGTTCATTATTTTCTAATATTATTATCGTGAGATCAGAATCCCTTGTATAATTTTAAACAAATGTTTGGTTTATTAGGAGCTCCATTCGCATTCGTATGACGTCACTACTTTTGTACGATAGTGAGATTAGTAGTGAATACGAATTTAATTAAAAGGAGTGCGTTATTATTTTACGACACGAGTCTACGTTCCACTTTCTGAAACGCTGATCAAAGTCAAATTAGTATTTGGCTTTATTCTAAACGCTCATCTCATATATTAACAGCGTTAGCCGATTTTTGTCCCTGTGATTATGGGACGGTAGCTGCACATAAAAAATTGGTTATAGTCTCATTTTGAAGAGCTCTAGCCGTAGATATGCAGAAAAATAAAGATGTTTCGTAAACCAAATTAAAAAAAAGTTTTCGACAAACTCCAATTCTAACTGAACGAATGTGTACTATTCGATATTAAAAATTAAATTTAAAAGTGGTTTCATAATTTTGGCGCCAAATGTAGATGAATTACTTGCAGTTTACAATGAAATTAAATCAAAACATAACCTGTCATAGGTTTCGAAATTCCTAAAAATCTATACGGAAAGTTTCGCGGGTGACGGACTGGTTAGTTATTAATGACTTCATGTCCTGTCATCGACCAATAATAATTCGAATTAAATTACAAAAATCTTGACTAACGTTTCAGGCAGATGTCGATGCATTATGTTTATTTCATTTCCAATAGTATACTTTTTATTCAGATATATTATTGGATTAAACTTACAACAAAACTTCACCTGAAACTGAACAATTAATATAATATTCAGTTAATATAACAATTATAACTGATAAAATATCTTAAGGGAGGTAACTTAAACTATGGAGCACAATACGAATGATGTCGATCCGCGCTCACCACTGGTACCAGATAATTCTTTGCTGATCTCGTGACGATGGACTTACCTGAAAACAAAAGAAATAACAGTTTAGTCGAGTCTAGTTACCGTACATACTATATAGCATTTGAGTCTAAGTTTCGCTTTTTATTCCAATCACAGAATTACTGAATATATTATGTGTGCGTTTCTCTGGATTTAATAATCCTGATATGTTTTCCTCAATGATCTCATTATTATAAGCTTAATAGTTAAGTTCACGTCATGAAATACAATCAATAATTATATATTGAGTAATAAACATAAAAAAATTAATGTCCTGAAAATGTCGTACTGCTGGGCTAAAGGCATTCTCTTCGTTTAAAAGAATGTCAATGGAATGTCATTGGTGTCGATTACAAAATTAATTATGACCACAAATTGAGGACCGAAAATGATATTTATTTATTTATTTATTTATTTATTTATTTTATTTGCAGTTTCATGCTCACACATACAATTAAACTTTAGTTTACATGAAATAAACCCTGCTAGGGCGTAGCAAATGTTAGAGAGACGGACGTTTTATCACAATTTTATCTGTCAGATATTCCTCGAGTGTGTAATAGCATTTTTTTTTAAGAATTTCTTTTAACTTATTTGGGTAGCTTGGTTCATTTATATTTTGCTTAAATACGTCCGGCAATTTATTAAAAATTTTTATGCACATAGCATGTGTGCCCGATTGGTGAAGTTTCAGTTTTGATGTTGTAATTTCAAAATTATATTTATATCGTGATTCAAAACGCCGCGGGTTTTCAGATATTTGGTTGAACATTTTTTTATTGTTTTTAACGAATTTGTAAATTTCTAATATGTAAATACAGGGTAAGGTTAATATTTTTAATGTTTTGAAATGCGGTTTGCAGCTTTCTTTTGAGGTAATTTTAGCTAAAATTCTAATACATTTTTTCTGTAATACAAATAAATCCTTTGTATCAGTACTGTTTCCCCACAATATGACCCCATAGCTCAACCACGCATGGGCGTACGCATAGTAGGCGCTTAAGGATGCCATCTGGTCAGTAGTACGTTTTAATTCCCGTAGGGCATATATAAATTTAGAAAGCTTTGATTTGACTAGGGCTATGTGCGATTTCCAATTTATGTTAGAGTCTATGTTAATTCCGAGTAACGTAAAATTTTCTACGCATTCTATATGATGTCCCTGGTACGAAAAGTTTATTTCCAGTGGCGTTTTTTGATATGGCCTAAACTGCATTATTTTTGTTTTTGAAAAATTTATTTCTAAATTATGGTCTTCTAACCATTTAAGTACATTATTTATAATTGTGTGTAATTTTATATTTAAATTTTGGTTTGGTGTATAAGAAGTTAAAATTGATATGTCATCAGCAAATAATTCACAGGGTTCACTTAAGGTTGTTGGTAAATCGTTTATATATATGAGAAATAAAATGCATCCGAGGACACTGCCTTGAGGAATTGAATTTTGGATTTGTAAAAGTTCAGATCTCGCTTTGGTTATTTGGCCAGTTTTATGGTCGCAATAGTCAATTTCTACTAGTTGTTTTCTGTTCTTTAAATATGACGCAAACCAGTTATGTGTATTTCCACGTGCTCCTATATCATATAATTTATTTAATAGTATGTTGTATTGTACTTTGTCATAGGCCTTTGACATGTCTAGTAGTATTCCAATGGCATATTGTTTATTGTTAAGTGTGTTTAAAATTTCGTGTACATATTTATAGGTCGCTAATATCGTTGATTTATTTTTACGAAACCCATTTTGTCTGTCACTAAAAATATTATATTTTTCGCAAAAACTATAAAACCGATTATGCATTGCCTTCTCGAAAACTTTAGATATTGCAGGAAGTATTGCTATAGGTCGATAATTGTTTGGATTATGTCTGTCATTTTTTTTAAAGATGGGCTTAACTATAGAAATTTTGAGTAAGTCCGGGAAAACTCCTTGTTCAAAGGATTGATTTATTAATAATGTTAATGGTACTATTAGTTCGTCGGCGCATTTCTTTAGAACATTTGTGGGCAATTCGTCGATGCCACAGCTAGTTTTATTCTTTAAATTTTTTATTATGGTTCTAATTTCCTTGAGATCGACTGGGCGTAAATACATTGAGTTGGTCGTAGGGTTTATCACTGGCCGACCCGCGCGTGCGTCGCTGTCGCTGGTCGAGCGCCCTACTGATGCAAAAAAACTATTGAATGTATTTGCTACTACGCTTGGATTTGACGTTAGTTTATTATGGATCATTAATTCTATATTATTATTTTCTTTATAATTTGTTTTATTTGAGCGTTCTTTTATAATGCTCCACATACATTTAGTAATATTTTTTGATTTTTTTATTTTTTTACTATTATGTAATTTGATTGCTTTATTCACAAGTTTTTTTAGTGTTTTACTGTAATGTTTATAATGTGTTTTTAATATGCTATTATTTGAATAACTGGCTAAGATTTTGAGTAATCGTTTATTTTTACATGAGATTTTTAATCCTTTGCTTAACCATACATTTGGTTTTTGTGTTTTTAATTTTATAGTTTTTAGAGGCATACAACGATTTATACTATTTTTTAATATTGTAGTAAATAAAGTGTAATTTTTGTTTACAGATTCATCTAATTTAATTATGTTTTCCCATTGTACTTTTTTTAATTCTAATTTAAATTTATTTATATTTTTGTCATTGTATATTCTTTTTTTTACTTCATATAATTTTTTCATTTTAGTGATCTCATTTCATTTCATTTCATTGATTTCATTTCATTTTAGTGATTGAAATTCAACAGTGCTTATTTGGGTTTGAACCCACAATTTTTATGATTAGGTGCGGTTAAGATTTATGATTCAGGTTTTCTTATGATTGACCAAAACTACAAGATTGGCAAACTATTTTTTAAAAACTTTTGAGTCTGATTGTGTTACAATTACATCGGTTCGAAAAGAAGTATCCTCTAATTTTGCACGATCAGTCCGACGGTATCGATAATTACGATCAAATTCTGGAAAGTTTAATGTTAAGCGGAAAACTGAAGAAAACTGTGCATTTTCAACAACTTCAATATTTTTATTCTGTTCCTTTTTCTTTTTCTATTTCTTCTATTAGTTTCCCGCCCGTTAAACGATACGTTCCGCCTCCGTGACTCGCGGCGTCATGTTATATGGTCTATAACCTATCTCCAATAAAGGGACTTTCTAATGTAAGTATATATTTTCACTGGACTAGTAGATAGGATTTATTAGATATAAACAAATAAAATATACTTTATTCAAGTAGGCATTTACAAGCAGTTTTGAATCGTCATCTTACATACTATATCAAATGAAGCTACCACCGGTTCAGAATGTAGATTCTACAAAGAAGAACCGTCAGGGAACTCAGTAGTTACACCTTACCACCATTTTAATTACAGAATATATGAGAAAAGTACAATTAAATTGTTATATATCCTGCCTAGAAATCAATAGATACAAAGTCCAGCCTATTTTATCTTTAATATCATCTTGTACTGACAAATATGCCTTATTTTTTAATGTTTTTTTGACATGAGTTTTATATATTTCAATAGGCCAAGCTAGAAATCGCTGAGGAATATTATTATAGAAACGAATACCGTGCCCCGGGAAGGATGTATTAACTTTGTAGAGACGGAAGCTAGGTATTTTTAGTTTACCTTTCCTCCTCGCGTCTATACAATGATTTTCACCATTTCTTTCAAAACGATCTATGTTATTGTGACATATATATACATAATATTGTTGTAAATATATTGTGACGCAACAGGAAGTTTAGCTACTTGATTAAATATATCTCGAAGGGAGTCTCGAGCTCCGAGATTATAATGTGATGGTTGAGTAGAATTGACAATATAAAACACAGTCGCTTGTCGCCGTCTTTATGATTACATCTTTTAAACTACGCAACGGATTAATGCGATTTTCAACATAACATAGTGATTCGAGAAGAAGGTTTATGGATTATCACGGATTATGTTCAGAAGGTTTGAAAGCATATTCCACCACGCTGCCCCAATGCGGGTTAGGTGGATACACGTGTGGCAGAATTTCGTTGAAATTAGACACATGCAGGTTTCCTCACGATGTTTTCCTTCACCGCCGAGCATTAGATTAATTATAAAGACAAATTAAGCACATGAAAATTCAGTAGTGCTTGCCTGGATTGAACCCGCCATCATCGGTTAAGATGCATGCTTTCTAACCACTGGATCATCTCGAGCAGAAAAGCCGAGAATTTCGACTTTCGACTTTTAATGTTCGTTCTTTAATATGAAAGGTGTACGCAGACGCGTGTGTCCCGCGTGCAGCCGGGACGGAGAGCTAGTAACGTTTAAATAAACATGTTCTTACAGAAATTTCGCTAACGAAAGGTAATATGCAATCCATAAATTCACAATGAAATGGGATCGTTGTTTACAACAAAAACACAAGTCGCCCGCAAACATACAAACAATTGTATTTGCATAAAAATACAAAAACAGACGAAATGTTCCGAAGCGTGTCCGAAATTAAACGTAAAATCCTTTCTGTAAACATGTTTCGAGCTGAGATGGTGCAGTGGTCGGGACCAGGATTATTCACGAGATTAATTTGTATTTTTGTCTAATTTATCCCCTGCTCAACGGTGAAGGAAAATATCGTGAGGAAACCTGCATGAGTCAAATGAAATCTATATCACGTATTTTTTTTTATGTTATAGGTGGCAAACGAGCAGGAGGCTCATCTGATGGAAAGTGACTACCACCGCCCATGGACATCTGCAACACCGGGGGGGCTTGCAGGTGCGTTGCTGGCCTTTTAAGAAGGAGTACGCTCTTTTCTTGAAGGTTCCCAAGTCGTATCGGTTCGGAAAAACTGCGGGCGAAAGCTGGTTCCACAGAGTGGTTGTGCGAGGCAGAACGAGGAACGTATGCCGAGTGTCCATTGGAATATGGTGGAATCAACTATAATCTCTCTCCTTAATAATTTAATAGTTTTTTTTTTTTACAATCTTTAAACAGAAATTTTCATGTCTATAAACCGATCTTGTGAAATCATGTTTACCTTTAAAATTAATTGTCATAGGACTTCAACTAACATGAATAATTTCAAGCCAGTAGGATGAGAGCAAATCATTCCAATTGTGCTTGCAATAATTAACTCAAAGAGACTAGCAAACAACCAAACATTGCAAGTTAAATATACACTTGTAAAAAGGGGAGGCCAACGCATTACTTTGCGGTAGGGCTTTGAAAAGTCCCGGATATGCTACTCATTATATATTCTACCCCTAAGGAGCAATATCAGTATCGTTTTGTTTCGGTTTAAAGGGTCAGTGAGCCAGATCCACAGACACGGGGAGTATAACATCTTAGTTACTATGGTTGGTGGTACATTGGCGGTGTAAGGAATAAAAGTTAAAACAATTGTGATCTCCAATCATAAGGCCCATTTGCACGTCCGATGTTAAAAAAAAGGATATTTCCAGACTTTAAATTGGTTTTAGTTTAAAGTCCGATCTGTAATTTGGGCACACAACAAACCGCCTCCCCAAAGCCATTTAAGATGCAAATTTCGAATACCTACTTAATTAAGAGAACAATTTGATTACTTATTAAGATAACGGCCGGGTAGCTTCGATTTTTTTAAGAGGCACTGTCTTTTATGAGAAGGCTTATTGGAACTGGCAAGAATCATCACGTGAGGAAGAAGGTCGAGGCGAACTTTAGCTCTCTTTCTCTGTTTCTCTTTACGGTTTTACATAAAATTATTTAAATTTATTTTTGTTATTGTTTTAATTCACATAGGATTTTTAATTAATAAAATTCTATATCGTTTTTTTATTTTCAAACATTGTTAATTTATTTTATTGTGTCTATTATTTGAAAGCATCCGGATCGAGCCTGCCACGACATATCTCGTTTTATTCATTGTATTTCTAATTTTACTTATTCGGCCATAAATCTTCACGCTTCAGAATCACAATCGGATCAATGACTTACGAACTCATGGAGAACAATCATTCCATTGTCATCATTTCATTATATATCAATATTTTTTTATATATTTAAAAGAATATTGATAATAAATAGATATGTTCTTATTATCTTTTTGTGTACATTACATACATTACATTAGCATCCTGTAAATTTCCCGCTGCTGGGATAAGGTCTCCTCTCCCTTTGAGGAGAAGGCTTGAAACATATTCGACCACGCTGCTCCAATGCGGGTTGGTGGAATTCACACGTGGCAGAATTTCGTTGAAATTAGACACATGCAGGTTTCCTCACGATGTTTCCTTCGCCGCCAACCACGAGACGAATTATAAACACAAATTAAGCACATGAAAATTCAGTGGTGCCTGCCTGGATTTGGAGCCGAATTCATCGGTTAAGATGCACGCGTTCTAACCACTGGGCCATCCAGGCTCTTTTTGTGTGATCATTGCAATTTATATGTTTACAGCTGAAAGTTTCGTATATGTTGGCGATACCAGCTTAGTAACTGTTCTGTCTAACGATGCTTTGTGTGTGTAATATAATTATATGCAAACAGGATTACAACTCACGAGTCTCAGACAGAAAAGAGTGTAGCGTCTTCTTTGTTGCTAAGTCATGTTTTATTTGATTATATATTTATTGGTTATCCAACAGCGTTGTAATCATTAACAAATGTATATAATATACACTTACACAGTTATACAGTACAATTATACAGTTATATACTACAATTACAGTAAGGTAAGTAAAATTAAGGTTTTGGTTTTAACCACAATTTTGTTTGAGTTACTTATTAAAGGTTTAGCATTAATGATTAATTGCCAGTACATCCGTGTGTATTTGTGTTTATGTGTGTGTGGCGTGTGAGTGTGAGTGATTTACACAATTTAGCCGTGACGAAAGTTTTAGACTTTCTGACAAAAAGTGTTAGGTGACCAATACTGGTTGCTACTGAGATTATTTTGACAGAAAAATCAAAAGATATTTAAGGTTCCGATCCGACTTTTAAACAAGATTGTTAGCTTTATAAGCCAGCGACTAAACGATCGAATCATTTAAATAGTACTATTTAAGTTAATGTTTAGATTCTAGAGTAAGATCATGTCTCAAGATTTCAACATTTCGCTTAATTTGAAGTCGAAATATAAATATTAGAATTTCAACTATTTTTTTGGAAAATATTCATTTTTTACTCGCTTATATAAAGGATATTTTACGAAAAATACCATGGAATTGGAATCCATACTTTATCTCATCTCATCTCAATACAGATAAGATGAAATAAAATTGTCGTCGAAAATATTTCACAATAAACATTTTTAAAATGCAAATTGTACAGACATCTGATTTTAATACGAAAAATTCTCAAACATCAGCTTAAATCAATTTCCAGATAATTAGGGATTTTGCAATAAATTTTATTGAATATGAAGCGGAACGAAGTCTGAATCAATCGTTCAACATATGAAGTTCAATTAAAATGATCCGTGTAATTTGTTGAAAAGTTTAATTCGAAGCTTACTTTAACAATATATATGTATATATTGAAATTTTGTTTTTAAACTTTAATATATTCGTACATTGCGAATGAAAGATATATAATTTTAATTGTTTTTTTTTTATGATATAGGTAGGCGGACGAGCAAATGGGCCACCTGATGGTAAGTGGTCACCACCGCCCATAGACAATGGCGTGAATATATTAACCATTCCTTACAATGTGCCATCAACCTTGGAAACTACGACGTTACGTCACCTGTCGCTTGTGTCTGTAGTAACCGAGATGGCCCAGTAGTTAGAACGCGTGCATCTTAACCTATGATTTCGGGTTCAAACCCAGGAAAGCACCATTGAATTTTCATGTGCTTAATTTGTGTTTATAATTCATCTCGTGGTTGGCGGTGAAGGAAAACATCGTGAGGAAACCTGCATGTATCTAATTTCAACGAAATTCTGCCACATGTGTATTCCACCAACCCGCATTGGAGCAGCGTGGTGGAATATGCTCCAAACCTTCTCCTCAAAGGGAGAGGAGACCTTAGCCCAGCAGTGGGAAATTTACAGGCTGCTAATGTAAAAAATGTCTCTAGTAACACTGGCTGACTTACCTCTCAAACCGGAACATGAAAATACTAAATGTTGCTCTTTGGCAGAATGTTTCACCAATTTATAATTAAATACCAATCACCAAATAAAAACTATTACATAGCAATAAAGATCATCTTAAAATTACGACTTAAATCTATACTAATATTATAAATGTAAAAGTAACTCTGTCTGTCTGTCTGTCGCTCTTTCACTGCCAAACCAATGAACCGAATTTCACGAAATTTGGTATGAAGCAAACTTGAACTCCAAGGAAGGACACAGGCTACTTTTTTTGCCTACCACATGACAACCAGCCCGTAAAACGCGAGCGAAGCGGCGGGCAACAACTGGTAACGTATAATTTGATTTGATAAAATGTTCAATAAATATCTTGTACAATCTCATATCATAACGAATTCATTCATTAATATCCGTTTGAGTTTATTCTCATTTATTAAGATTTCTCATTCCGAATCCGCCGTTTGTTTCATAACATTTATTAACATTGTTTTCTTGATATTTCTAATGGCTCATTTGTATCTGAAACTTGTAGCTTGTTCGCGAGTGACTCTTTAGTCTATTATGGAAGTTAATGTTTTCGAATTGACTACGCTGGTCTCCATTACTAATCATTAATGTTAATTTCGGGACCAAAGGTAAAGTTAAGTTGAGCTTTTACTTTTTTAGATATTACAAGATATTCTGTCTTTATATATTTTTATTTAACGGCGGCGCACTTTGAAGGTTTCACGATGTTTTCCGTCACTACTGGCCACGAGATGATTTATAAACACAAGTCAACTTTATGGATATTTAGTAAGCAGCTTCTAAATGACCCGTTGCTGGGTTAAGGCCTTATATCCTTTGAGAAGACTTAAACTTTAATCATTTATTTTATTGATTAGATTTTTCTTTAATTTGATTGTATCATAAAATAAGTGCTTAGTGACTAATCGATGGCGTATCTTACTCATAATAAATACCACCACACCGCTTTAATGCGGTTTGGTGGATACAAATGTGGAAAATAATATCCGACGCAAGCAAACACGCGTTAAGTCGTAGTGATATATTTTATATATTTAACTTGTAATTCAATAGATTTATCTTCTTAATTTTATGTTACATTTAAATTAACATTTTTAGATCTCCTTGATCTGAATTGACGACACTCCCAGATGAACCGACATTACAATAATTACTTTTTAAAACGAGTCTCTAATCTACAAATTAATTTTACTTCCGAAGTTGTTCGTGAATAGATTCTTAGCTAATTAATATCCCTAATTGGCCGGGAAGTGAAGTGTTTTATATCGTTCATTCATTCTTTTAGTTGTTGGAAGTTTAGTCGTGGAATTCAACTTGTTCGTACTTGTTCTACAAGCGGCCATTTGGTCTCGGGGGCGAATATTTATGCTTAAATATATAAAGGAAATTAAGACGAGAACTTTAGTATTTAAAATGGCATTTTATGGTTTGAATGTCATCTTATATATCACTATAATTTTGCAAACGTTGATGTCCTCAGGATAGGCGGAGTGACGGTTGACTTGACTATTGAAATTGACTGGTGGTTGGAGAATAGGAGCCGGATATCAGGGTTAACGACCTGCTCGGCGAGAAGTCTATCGAGCTAATAGTCAAGATTGATGAACGTCATACAACGGTAAGAGCAGCCTTACTAAATATACCACGACTGATAAATGATTATAAAAATTAAATAACAGTTTAAAGAAAATCTAAACAACAAGATTTGTCCCGCGAACCAGTATTCCTTATCGTACAACGATCAAACTAAACATAAAAAACAGATCGTAGAGATATACACGAGGCGGCCTTATCGCTAAGAGAGCGATCTACAGATAGCCGGAGACCGAGGAGAAAAATAGTAATACGGGGCAGCAAAATATGTGTTGACTTGTATATATTTAAATGTACTATAGATTAGGCTGATGTACGGGAATCGTAAAAATAAATCATATAAGGGTAAACTAGAGCAATTCCGCTAAGGCTTACCACTCATCACACATTCAATCGCCAAACAGCAATACTTAGCATTGAAGCGTTCTGGTTTGAAGAGTGAGTGAGCCAGTGTAACTACAGACACAAGGGATATAAGATCTTAGCTCCCAAGGTTGGTGGCGCTTCGGATTTAAGGAATCGTTAATATTTCTTACAGCAAGCGTCCTGGTCTATGCGGTGGTGACCACTTACCATCAGATCCATTTATCTGCCACCTACCTATCTAATAAAAAAAACTGAATCCTTCATTATCAACCTTCCTCTGTCCTCGTATATCACACATCATCTGCCAAGTTTCATATCCTTACGACAATATTAGAAGTGGATTAAAATCGTCTTTGTTAAATAGTTATAAACAAACAGCTCTTAGCAATCAAAAGGAGCTAATAGTTTTATTTTCGGACATTAAACGTTATTAATTTAAATACTTCCGCGAGAAGTTAGTTTACAGCGGCGACGCACGCTATACAACAAAGCCTACATAACGACCCTCCGGTGCACCACCGGGTAAACAAATTTTAAACGAAACATTTATTCGACACAACAAAGATTTAATTTCGATATGAAAAACGAAAATGAGGAATTTTTTTTTATCAATTGATCAAATTATATTAAAAAGTTCAAAACAAAGTAGCTTTGACTAAATTAAAAATATAAGTACTCTAGCAATCCGCCCTGACTTCGCGCGGGTCTATTTATAAAAATTAAGTAGGTATACAATAACAGTCTGTAAATTTCCCACTGTTGGGCTAAGGCCTGCTCTCCTCTTGAGGAAAAGATTTGGAGCACATTCCACCACGCTGCTCCAATCCGGGTTGGTAGATACACATGTGGCAGAATTTCGTTGAAATTAGACACATACAGGTTTCCTCACGATGTTTTCCTTCTTTATTAATGAATTATAAACATAAATTAAGCACATGAAAATTCAGTGGTGCCTGCCTGGGTTTGAACCCGCAATCATCGGTTAAGATATAGGCGTTCTAAGCACTGGGCCATCGCGGCAAAGTAGGTATACGCAAAGTGAACGGTGACCACAAAGTTGAGGCCTATTTTCTTTAGTGTATGTAAGTATCAATATTTGGCAATACGCTAACGGAAATAGCAGTCATACAAAATACGTAGACAGAATAACCCGTTCATAGATAATAAAATTAATCACGACCCATCAGGTATTATTATTATTTTTATATTATATAATATAAACATTACATATGTATGTTTACAAAATATATCGGATCATGAGAAGGGCCTTTAAAATGTTATTGGCTGTTATCCACCGCGATGGACGTGATAATAGCGGACAATCAGAAATAAAGACACTTTGTAATTGAACAGTACACTGTTATTTAATTTCCCAGTACAATTACAAAAAATATAATACGGTTAGGTTGATTAATTTGGATTGAGCGCCCATAGGTTAGACAGTGTCTGCCTCGTGCGACGGTGACAAGTTGAATGAATCAGCTGTCAGCACGTTTGACGTCACACGTCCCTACGAATAGGGATTCGGGACTACCCGCTCTTAACATTACTATTCAAATCAAATCAAAATATACTTTATTCAAGTAGGCTTTAACAAGCAATTTTGAATTGTCATTTAACAAACTATTTAAAGTAAAGCTACCTCCGGTTCGGAATGTAGATTTTACCGAGAAGAACCGGCAAGAAACTCAGTAGTTACTCTTTTTCAACATCTAAAAGTACGGTCATGTTAGTTAAATATAATTATATATGTTTGTTACGTCTTATTATATTTAATTAGAAATAAACAATTTGTCATCACAAATATCACAATCATTATCAGACCGGACTATGATTAATACTTATCTCTCACTGAAATTATCAAGGCGCCGTCATGTATATGGATTTATATTATATAGTATATGCAACAAAAGATCGAAGAAAAATATCAATTCACTCAATTTTCATTCCAAAGTTTCGATACACGTTGAATTTCTAATTCGATTCTGGCGTTTTAAAATAACAGAATGATTTAGTTTTCACATTCGCGCCAGAACCCACTCTCCTAAGCTCGTATCTGGTAGTCTGGCGTATTTTTATTCCAGTGACGAGCACAAAGGTTTCGACAGAAAAAGTTTTGAATATTTATTCGTGCATAATTTTTACTGACGGTCGCTCTTTGATTGGAATATTTTTAGTCTTTTGCTCTAAGCCTTAAAATTAGAGTAGGATTTCATTTTGAATATTAAATAAAGTGGGGAAACGATTAAAATTTGAAAAAAATAAGTGTGATTTTAAGAATCAATGTAAAGTTAACGGGTATATCTTGAAAATGTTGCCAAGAGAAAGAGCCATCGAGATTCTGATGGGATTCACTTATATCTCATCTGATATATTATATGACGTTAATATAGAAACCAGAATTCAAAATAAAATGAACATTAGACTTAACTCAAAGACTTTTGAAAAGCACTTTTGAATCGTCATTTTATAGAACTGTATTAAACGTTAAAAGCCACATGTCCGGAATGAAAATGACCGAGAAGAATCAGCAAGAAACTCAGAAATTGCTCTTTTCCAACATTTGAAATACAAAGTCGTGTCAGTTAGAATTATATATAGTAGGCCTGACAGACAACCAGTATCATAGATATATTATAGATTCTAGTCTATCTTTTTCTCTCTCTCAGAGTCTCATATATCACGGGAAGCAGATGCTGTATGTGCTCTCCGAGGTACAGGAGTGTACATACTTTTTAGTAGCCCGACCTGGGGTTTGAACCCAATACCTCGGAATTTGCGGCCATATATCTAGCCACTGCACCAACGAGCCAGTGTAATTGTACTGACTTACTAAACCTTGATACCGTTACACAAAACTACTAAATAATAATCATTTGTGCCCCAGACGGGCTGTTGAATCTATTTTATTTTTCTTTTGTAACGTGACATTTAGAAGTACTCGCTTCACTCGCGTTTTAAAGAAAAATTAATATGTCAAAAATGTATTCACTCATTTCGCTTGGAACTAAGTACGATACAAGCCGTCCTCTGTCATTGGTATAACATCTACTTAAAATAATCTGAAATAAAACCTATTTTGCATCCATTCGGAGTCTGGTCGATTTTTATATAACTACAGTAAAATGCTCTCGTTTGAACGCAAGCCGGTAACGGTGAGTTGTCTCGGTGTTTTTATTCTACGGGTATAGCGAGTTCAGGATTCGATAGAGTTTTAGGTATTTATTCGAGCATAATTTTTCACCGAAAGCCGCTTTTGGGTAAAACTTTTTTTGCATTCTAACAACATGTAATTAAGGCGATTAATTATTTTCAATAAAGAAAATAAAATGGTGTTTTTTTAAATAACATTTCCCATCTATTTTATCCGCGGTGCGTTAAAGACTTATATATGTTTTTCACGTATAACGAGAGACTACATATACATACATTAACAGCCTATAAATATCCCACTGCTGGGCTAAAGCCTCTTCTCCCTTTGAGGAGAAGGCTTGGAGCCGAGCACGAGATGAATTATAAACACAAATTAAGCACATGAAAATTCAGTGGTGCTTTTTTTTATGAGAGACTGCTAATCATAAAAATATATTACAAAATATGAATTAACCTGTATATAAAAATGGCGAAGAGAAAACAGCTAGTATCTTTTTCTCTTTTGATTGACAACCGTTTATTTTGTTTGGTGTCAACAAGCTTTATCGTTATCAATAAAAACAATTGTATTTGTTACTGTTCATCTTAACGTTAAACACAAGTGTTATAAAGTCAGGGTTCAACTAACAAAAATGGATGAACGGTAGCTTGTGCTACCTTGCATTACAAATTCCCATCTCAATGATTTAAATAGAGTGTCACTACTGTTTTTTTATAGAAATACGAAGCGGATTCCTACGAATAAAATATTTTTATTCAAATAGACTTACAAGTACTTTTGAATCGTCAAACGCTGGTAGCGTTCGAAGGGTATTTTTTACCGAGAAGAACCCGCAACAAACACGCCAGATATTATTTTTTATTATCGTATTATTTATATTATGTTTGGTGATAGTGTAGTGAATCTCAACCGATGATTCTGAGTTCAAACCCGGGGCAAACTCTGATCTCATGTGCTTGATTTGTATTTATAATTTATCTCGTGCTCGGCGGTGAAGAAACATCGTAAGGAAACTTGCTCGTGATGGATGAGAATCTGCCAGGTGTATCTACCAAGGAGCAGCGTAGTGCATTAAGCCCCGAACCTTCTCCTCGAAAGACTTTGCCCATCAGTGGGAAATTTAGAGTTGATGACGTTGATGCTTAATTTATAAATATTCTACTTTTATTTTATCCTATATGAAAATCAACGAATACAGATTTTTATCATTAATATAATCTCGTATAGAATAAGGCGACTTGATTTTGATTTTATATAAAGTTGAATGTATGTAATTGACTTCATAAATGTAAAAGTATCTGCATTATAGTACAGTATCAAATACCTTGTCCGTTATATGGAGTGTTGACATTGCGGAGTCGGACTTGGTGTTATACGTTTCCATTTACTCGTTTCGTTTATACATTTCTTTTCATTGAATCTATAAATAAAATTACAATTCTAATAAATATATTTAATTTTATTTTGAACTAGCTGTTGCCCGCGGCTTTGCTTGCGTGGAAATTGATTATATTACAAAATTATTTAAAATATTGCGTTAATTTAAGACCTCATTTGTGGTTCGACTTTCGTGGGCTAGATACACCAGACTTACAGAGCTCAGTCTCGAACATTTCCCTTCAGTGCTCTGCTCCTATGGATTGTAGCGTGGTGAAAAGTATACTATAACCAGCTCAGGAGTATGAAAAAAATTTTGTACCAAGTTTCGTTAGAATCCGTCGAGTAGTTTTTGTTTCTATAACGGTTATACAGACAGACAGACAAAAATTTTACTGATTGCATTTTTGCCATCAATATCAATCCCTAATCACCCCCTGATAGTTATTTTGGAAATATATTTCATGTACAGAATTGACCTCTCTACAGCTTTGTTATAAGTATAAATTAATGGCAGTTGAAAGTATTATTGGAAAATTCTCGAGCTGCAATATTCGAAAATGTTCTGAGAGTTTTTTTAAAGAATAAAACGTAGTATATAAAAATCAATATGATACAAAAACTAAGTAGTGGTAAAATTTATATTAAATGTTAACCGAGCTGTCCAATCAATGAATCTATAATTTATACCAATCTATAAATACATAGACAGATAGAACGTTGAGTCTATATATATATTATGTATATATAGAATATTCTGTTGATCGTTTAAATTTGATTTTATTGTATTGGTTTTGTGGAAATGTCAGGAAATTTTAAAAATATAAATGTTCTTTTAAACAAGGAAACCTAACAAAGAGGGATTCCATTACAATGTTCCGCAAAAGAGCAGAACACTCCTTTAGCTGAATGCAGGGAACAAGTTCGGACGTTATATCCACATTTTTATTCTAATTCAGAGCGGTTTCCTTAAAAGTTTTAGGATTTTCGCGCATAAGGTCTCACTGGAAGTAGCAAGAGAATGAGTCACTAATTTATTAGCTACAAAAGAACTAGTCGAGACTAGAGTCTGTATCAGAAGCGAATATTTAAATCGCGCCTTTGAAGTGCCCTTAAAAATGTACGAGTGGATTTAAGGTATTAATCGAAGGCTTCGGTTAGAATTATTATAGTAAACGGTATTTATCTGTACAATAATTTACATTTGTTTGTTTGTTAAATGACGATTCCAAAGTGCTTGTAAAAGCCTACTTGAATAAAGTATATTTTGATTTGATTTGAATTAAAAGACACTCATAGATGAATAAAGTTTGACAGCGCAACACTATAAGTTCAATAGGGATTTTTTTTTGGCGTCACGCCAAAAAATTTTAAGGTTTAATTTACAAGGTATCCTTTATGACGTTTTATCATACGTACTGTGTTGCATGCTCTTTTTTATAGTTGAAATACATCAGCAACAAAGGTATTAAATGGTCATATTATATACTCAAAGTCTGGTACTATCAAATGCTCAATCTAAGATTGTTTCTAAGATATACACGCGATCTATACTTCGTTATTTATTGTAGTGGTAGAATATCTAAGCGATGAGCGAGTGATAGCTCAGACTATCTGCCCTGTAACATTTATAACAGCTTCATTGTCGTCGTCAGTCAATTGTTATCCACTTCGGCTAGTTTAGGCCAGTTCCACGCCTCCCATGTCGAATCTAATCCCGCCAAATATTTCTGGTTATTAAAATCTCTTAAATAAAATATTTTAGATTAACATAAGGTCATAAAAAGAAGTAGTACATACTTCTTTGTTACAAAAATCGTCGACTTAATTCCGTTACAAAAGAAACTACTAACTACAATCGGTACCGAACTTGTGGAATTTGTATGTAGTTTACGCCCGGTATCGAATAAGTTTTTATTCCTTAAGTTCTGCGTCTTTTCTATTGACAGATTGGGAAGTTGATTTAATGAGAGTTTATTTCGCAATGTTCATGTTCGTTGTTAAGTTAGTCGAGTATTCATTACAATTAATTATTGTCGGATTGCCAATAATTGATAACACCAAATAATTGTCCCACAACTGGGCTTATGTTTCCTAACCACAGCTCCTATATGAGTTTGTGGACACACATTTGCAGATATCTATTCGACGATGTTTTATTTCACCGCACGGGAAAGCATCACAGAAATTTAGAGTATGGACCAAAAAGCGATCAATAGTTTTTTTTTTTTGAATATTAATTTTTAGATGAAAACGTAATCATAGATAATAGAGTTGAAATTCCTTGAAAACTTTTTACCCAAACAGTTAAAGTAAATACAAATTTTGTACATCAGTCTTTTCATATCTATTTTATACTGTACAGGCATTTGTTTTTTAAGCCGAAGCGAATAGTTTGCATGAAAAAATACTTTCGAAAAAGATTCAAAGAACAAGAATGGAACTGAAAATAGCATTATTCATGAATGAATGTTAGAATGACGTAAAACTTTGTCTTCTTAACGTAAGTATAAATAATAATAGCTGAGTCAATAATAATCTTTAATAAATTTAAACTGAGTGTAAAAAAACTCACAGAGGGATAATTAAATTATTCGCAGCTGAAGAGAATGAAACGAACAAAGGGAATTAAAACAAACCATACGGGCTCTTTAACACAGCGGAATCCGACAAAAGCAAGTTTGAAAAAACTCTTGTAAAAAAACTATTCTTTCAAAGCGTATTCTTCCAACGACCGGGAGTATTCCCGTATAATTGTAATAAAATGCACAAAGGCTTGACCGTAAAGAGTTCGGTATATTTATTTCACCATAACTTTTCACTCCGACCCCAGTTTGGAAACTTTTTACGTTTCCCGACACATGTAATGAGGGTGACTAATTTGCCTCTGGAGATGAAAATGAAAGGGACAATTAAAAAGTCAGAAAAGGCGTAAAGGATTATTATTCGGTTTGTTTTTGACAGATGGTTTTAGAAAGGCTGACGTCATAATGAAAGCGATGACAATACTAAATGGGTGAAATGAACTTTCAGGTGAAACAATTACGGAGCATTAATAATAGAACGTTTTCATCATGAAGCCAGGAGAAGTAACGTAATATAAAATACGAGATATTTCTGCTCTCTGCCTTGCTGTCTTGCATAACGTGAGATCGGTGTTATTTTATTTCAGTATTATATTTACAAATACTAGTCATCTCGGCAATTCATTCAATACTTTTGATAGAAGCTAGTTGCGTATGCTGCTGGACTACGGGGTTAATAATTCTAAAGTAGCCGCTATTAAACCAGAACACGTTCAGAAATATTTCATTGCAAATCCAAAAAAATTGTGATACATTGGATTGTGCGTAACAGAATATTATTGTAAAACTGACTTTTTAAATGTTAACATATTTAAATATAATAATTATGTTCGCCGGATCTTTTCGATATCGAGTCTGCGAATTTCTTTTACAAAATGCCAATAGGCAAGTGAAATATACTGAATGTAGATTTTGACATCGACCTATTTAAAATTATAGCATTAATTCAGTACCAGAATCTTATACGATAGTAAATGATATTACTCATGCCAAAAGCCGTGTCGCAAACAATATCAGAAGCAACAACTATTGATAAATAAAAGTAGAAAACTATTTATAAAAGTAGAAGGAGTGTCAACAAAATTTCGTCGAAGTGCATCTAGGAAACATTTCGCTTATTCGAGCGAATCAGATTAAAAGCCGTCCGGAACTTGCGGAATTTATATTTGTCCTGTTTGTTCCACGTCAAATACGTTTTTATTTCAGCAAGTTTCCCTGCACTTAGTCGCATTCCGATCTGTTACCGGGAAGAAAACAAAAGCGACGCTTGTACCATTCGATTTACATTCTGTGAGGTGTTTGCGAAACTTTCACATAATTTACAAACATTATTTCTATGTACTTCTTTTATTGATTTCAGCGTTTGAGACCAACTCGTGTGACTTACTTTATAAGTATCATTTTATCTTTGACTTCGTTTTGTCGGTCACTAACCTTGTATCTTTAAAGGTTGCATTTTTTTAATTTTTATGAATTAGATTTTCTAATACTACATATAATTTATTTTAGGTAGAAATTATTATTAACTATCAACATCGATACAAAACAAAAATATGAATTTTTGTCTTCTCTTGGCTGTCTGTCCTTGAACGTCACGCTACATTTACGTAAAAAGATTTTTAGGTAAATTTAGTGTGCTAGTTTCATGCTTGATCTAACATATAAAATATATGCTATCCTGGGAATTTAAAGGATACCCTAGCCATAGATAAAAAACTATTTCGACGCCCAGATTCAAGGCGCGTTCTAACGAAAATTTGTGCCAAGGATTAATTTAAGAAGCTCTCTCCTTAAAACAAATTCAAAAATCTTTACTATAAGCATTATGTATTAATAAGCATTATAGTTTTTTATTGATCGTCAAAATGGTAACACCGCGACCGGCTTAGAGAGAAACACCTCACACCTGAGAAGAACAGCCTAATAAACTTTTAACGTGCGGCTCTCATGAATTCCGTCATGTCATAGTATATGTTTATACTACATTGACAGCATAAGTATTTTCTTTAATAATATCGCAATTAATCTACTCTATATGATTTAAATAATTGTTAATTTTATTATTTAATTTCCTTTGTAAAAGTAAAACTTTACGATATGGTTGTTGATTTGATTATAGTCGTACAATCAAGCTTGCAGAAATGGGGAATTCCCTGGTGGTGCGTCGTTCACTTGCGATAAGATGATGAAGTAGTGCACGTATAATTATGGAGTTAAAATGTAAGAGATATAATAATTGGAGTAAAGTAAACACTTTACTTATCCGTAAACATAGTGCACCTCCTGGGCAGGCTATACCGCCTACCTAATATTCCTATTCCTACTACTGATCACGAAACCAATTATAATCACAGATTAAGCACCTAAAAATACATTGGTGCTCAGTGCTACTAGTAACTCCTAACTACTAGGTCGTCTCGACTCTATAATAAACATATACGTATTTATTTTGAATTCGTTATTAAAACAATATAGGCATATATTTTTATAATAACATACATCAGTATAGGTTACAGTACAGTTACAGTTACAGTAAATTAGCATCGTTAATATTGAAATACTAAAACTGGATTTAGAAAATCCTTATTTGAGGGTTATACAATCGGTTCAGGGTTTCAATTAAGGTTAGCGGTCACAATTGGCATAGTTTGTGTTGATTATTTGCGAAGCGCGGGGGTCGGGGTGGCCCCAGCTGTATTAAATGTTGATCCTTCGAGCCGGATGCGGTCGTTACGACCCGACTTGCGATACGTTACATTAGGGTTGAATTTGTTAGATATGAGCTGTAAACTATTATTCGGTTTAGACACCTTTTAAGATGAGGGTTTTGGGTTATCTCCGGCGCATTTTAATTTTATGTCTTAAGAAAATTAGTTTGGAGTCTGTTCTGATTGCGCTTGAGTTGCTTCAAAGGGGTTTAGTGAATACACATGAAACAAATTTTCATCCAATACAATCAGAGTTCCTTGCGGCCGAATCCTAAACGAATTAAAACAGGAATTATGCATAATTCACGGGATAACGTGGGTTTTAACCCAAAATCTTGTTTAAGATTCACGTGTTCTGACCACCACGATACCGCAAAAACGAGTGGACGCCTTATAAAAGCAGTGGGAAGTTTACAGGCTGTTATTTAACTTTTTTTAAATATAATTTTAAGAAAGAATCTTGGCATCGTGGTTTAATGTTATGCTATATTTTCCAGAATTCAATACTTTTCACGTTTCCAATAAACCTCTAACTCAGATAACTGAAGATATCAAAGTAACGTCTTCCGAACCGGTAGCTCACCGGTATTCAGACACTTCTGATATGCCTCGATTTTCGTTCAAGGAAGTTCGCCTTACATCTTACACAATCGGAAGAATTTCACTGAAACAATGATGGCTTGCAATAGATACATGGAAGTTAGTAGCATTAACGATTCTGTATGCTGTACCACCAATTACATTATCGTAAATGTAAAGGTCAATTATCAATTCTATTTGCCAATAATTATTCAATATTATATAATAAGTAATCTAGAAATTTAAATCTCATGTAAAAAAACACACTAATAAATTCAATACTCTAGGAGACTATATAGTTGAAAAGCGTTGAGTTACAATTCGTTGATTTTCATATAAGATGCATCTTTGCAAATTGGTGAAAGAGTAACTTCTGAATTTCCTGACAATTTTTCTTGTTAAAAACTACATTTTAAACTGATGGTCTTTGTTGCTTAATCACTTTTGAACCTTCATGTGTCAGCGTTATTTTAAATGTAAACCTACGACTGGCTTGTAATGTAGATTATGCCAACAACAACCACCAAAAAAAATAGTGTTCCTGCTCAACAATTAAATTACATCGAATATTATTGGAACATATCCCACAAATACAAGACCTTTGTAACTTATTTTATGGTACATAGCACACGTCCTACCAGATTCTTTCAGAGAATTGGCTACAAATATAATATAGCGATACATTTCTGATATGTTCTTGTGTCGATGTTCGATTAGATTCCTTGCTCCAGAATGTCTACTGGGATTGGTTCGACGCCCGTGTTTGTAAGTATTTTTTAACTTGGTTTATTAGATACTTGACAAAAGTGTTGTGATGATGAATTTGTTTTTTACACTGATGCGGATTTAGCTGAATTTATATAAATTCATGCAATAAGTCTTTGCTCTGTCTATAATTGCTAATTTGTTTGGTACATAAAACCAATTGAAATGTATATCTATATTACATAGAAGTTGCTTAGTAAAGGTAAAAATAATTTAGTGATAGGTAACTCACCTGGTTCGGAAACACCCACTCATAATCTAATGTAACTCCGAATAGCAATACATCGAATTATCATGTTCTGGTTTGATGAATGAGTTGCCTGGGGCGAGATGAGATATACTGGTTTGATGGATGATAAAGCCAGTGCTATTAGTAAAAAAGGGCATCGATAAGTATTTTTGACGACCTCCGTGGTCGAGTAGTGTGTACACCGGTTTTCATGGGTACGCTACTCCAAGGTCCCGGGTTCGATTCCCGGCCGAGTCGATGTAGAAAAAGTTCATTAGTTTTCTATGTTGTCTTGGGTCTGGGTGTTTGTGGTACCGTCGTTACTTCTCATTTTCCACAACACAAGTGCTTTATCTACTTACATTGGGATCAAAGCAGTGTATGTGAGATATGACTATTGTTATGTAGATCTCAATTTGGAGCCGACTGTGACGCTCGTGAGGGTCTGATTCAAAGGCAATCCTAGCTCGTCTCACGACATTTTACGCAATTTAGACACTTGTTGAACATTTGGTAATAAACTTGTAACGTGGAAATGAGTTATTAAGTCAAATTAATACAAAATTTGCTCGGAGTTTGAGTCATTCTTTGTGGTCTGATGTATTTTTTCCGAACCGGTGGTTGATTTATTGCCGACTACAAAAAAGGAAGAAAATCAATTCGGTTGTATTGATTTCTGTGTGTTACTTCAGAACTACGTCAATTATAAGGCGGTGTGGAGAATGTTTTATTGTTTCGGTATATGTACGTTCTTTTAAAAAAACGAAAAATCTTAGTGTAGAAAAAAATAGTAAAGGATTTGAATGATTGGGTCGCGTTTTATTTATAATTTATATCCTCAGAGTATTATTACAAGCCAGTTTATTTTTGTTAAACTTTCATAATTAACCAAACAATAAATAAACGTAATAATACTCCTTTAAATTCAATTTTACATTTGTCTAATATGTCGTGATTAACACGGTTCATATTGTATGAAACGAATACATAACATTTTTAGTTGCTCAGCACGTACATTTTAACAGAAAATTGGAGGTTAATGTTATTTGGGGACCAATCACGTACTTTGTTTGAATATCCTATTCAGTTACAAAGAATGAGCTCCTAGCTACACGAATACATTTAATTAAAATTGTTTAATAATAATTATAATTCCTCTGATGTATATCAATAAATGAAAAATATTTTATCTATATATTAAGGACTGGTAAATTAGCCACTTGGTGTTAAGTGGTCACCGCTGCACACAGAACTAGGCACTGTAAGAAATATTAACCATTCCTTAAATCGTCGTTGCCGAAGTCTTCAGAACATCCGTGGTCGATTAGTGTGTACACCGGTTTTCATGGGTACACCACTCCGAGGTCCCGGGTTCGATTCGCGGCCGAGTCGATGTAGAAAAAGTTCATTAGTTTTCTATGTTGTCTTGGGTCTGGGTGCTTGTGGTATCGTCGTTACGTCTGATTTTCCATAACACAATTGCTTTAGCTACTTACATTGGGGTCAGAGTAATGTATGCGATGTTGTTAAAAAAAAAAAAGATAACTATACTGGCTCATTCGCCTTTAATACTGGGACACAATCATTACATAAAAATAAATGCTCTTTAGCGGTAGAATATATAATGATTGGGTATTGTATACCCCATCACGAAGTAAATCGTATAATGATTTGATGATGTTAGACTCTAAAAAGAAACCATTCCTAATCAGGTGCTGAGTGAGGTGTTCTACCTGTAATGTAGAACTATATGACTCAAGAGCATTCTCCAAACCTTCTCCTCTGAAAAGAGACGAGGTATTTGACCAAATTTAAGAGGCTGTTACTTATATCTTGTGTATATTTATAGTTTGAATAACGATAAAAAAAATTAAAATGGTATATGATTTAGACATGGAAATTAAACCAGATATTCATTCGGGTTCACTTCCTTTATTGCAATTTTTTAATTGTTTCATACAATTGGTGTAAAATGGTTACTAGTGATCATATTTTAAATTTTAAAATATAAATAAATAATATTTACAATTATTTATTTTCTTAGTTATTTTAATCAATAAATGAAAAGTACTTTATTCGAGTGGGTTTCGAATAGTCATTTAGACAAATTTCAATTAAATTTAAAATTACCATCGGCTCTTCTAACTAAATAATATTTACACGAGTTTTAATAATGTAATAGAATTCAATTATTATTTATCTTGCATAAAAGTTAATCAATATTAGCTTCAAGCCCATATAGTATACTGATATCATAAAGAGACTTGTATGTAGGGGGTAATCTCCGAAACTAGTATTCCGATTATATATATTTAATAAATACTAATATTTATATCATGCGTATAAGTCTAACAAGTTGGAAAGAAATAACTCCTATAACAGAATACCTTTAGACGATATCACCGAATTCAAAATACGTGCAACATAAAAATCGCTAGTTGCGAAATGGGCGGTCAGATGACTGGGATGTAAAAAGAGACATGATCTTTTTTTATTATTGAATCGCAATTTCTTTATTAATATTAGTATAATCTTTTATCGATTAACACTCCCAATATCTCAATGTTTTTTTATAAGGTTAGAGTTTCAATGTATTAAATATAAAGAAATTATATTATAATGTTTAAAGCTGTGCAATGATGAATATTAAGTTAAGGATTAAGTTTATAAAATATTTTTAAAAGATCTTTTCCGAAGTTACAACTGCAAAAGCAGATATATCCACTTACAGATCAACAAAGGCATTCTACTTGTCTACGGATTTCATTCAACTGGACAATCTAGTCGTCTTTTTGCCGGCCTGGTTTCACTGGAGTACACTACTGAGGATCCATTCTCCTGGAAAAACACTTGATATCCCCACATCCGTATTCGTCGACCGCCTTTCAGCCATTTCTTTAAATTCACTCAACCATAAAACTTAACCGCATTGTGAATATATTATTGATTTTTCCATACTCTACTTCCTATTATATTTTAATTTTATTAGACTTCGAAACATAGAGTAGATCATATATATATATATATATATATATATATATATATATATATATAGTTTTTGCTTTAGTAATTGCTACACGTAAACTTACACTATATTATTAAAATGAAAATATACTTTATTCAAGTAGGTTCATCAAGTTTTTTTAAGCCGTCGATGACAGTACCTAAAAGTTACCAACTTTTCGGAATGTAGACAGTTACAAAATCAAACTATACTTCTTTTAAATAGGCATTTTTAATTGTCATTTTATAAAGTTAATTTTTATATTATGGTACGAAGATTTGACCAATATATACAAACATAGTTCAGTTTAAAAAAATCTTCTGTGGACGAGCAGATTTAAAAAATCGAGGGAGTACATAAGGATTGAATTTGTGACTCCTAAATTGATAGGCGACCAATTCACCGTTGATGTAGTGACGCTTAAATTTAGTTTATAAAGGGAATAAAAAATAATCTTTGGTTACAATTGAATGAATCTTGTTACCACGGACTAACGTAATTCCATTAAAGTGATTTCAACTATATCCGTTCTAGTAAACTGTTCAAACAATACAATATTATTAATCTTTCAACAAAGACGTTTACAAGTAGATAGAATTCAGTTAAGATCATATATCATGGAGACGTTTCCCTCCAGAGCTCTGTAGTCTGCATGCATGCATGTGTCTCTACGTCCGAGAGCAAAACTAATGGTCTAAGTGACGAAGTATCAGATGTTCTGAATGGACTTAAATAAAGAACTAAGTAACCATAATATACAAGAACTTTAGAACGTTTGTCGTCTAAGTGCGATCGCTATTTAATTCAACGTATAATTGACAAACTAAATGTGTTCTTTTTTATTTACGTATTAAAGTTCCAACTGTTTTCTCTAGAACAAGATACCCTACTGCACAATTGTGTGGTGTTCTTACTCCCTCACTCTCTGGACCACGGGGGGGGGGGGGGGTTGGTTTGTGCTCTAACGGTGAGGTTTATCTTGGGTGAAACCGTGCAGAGCAGCTAGCAATTAAAAATTCATTAATTCAGTATCAATAATGAACTTTCGTAATTTAGTTTTTAATAAAGCATTTTTTTCGAGAATTTTAATTTCTGTTAATATTCTGTTTATATACACTAGTAAATAAATTTATAAAACTTTACGGATAGCACTCAAACCATCATCCTCATCGCCCCCCAAGGTGTGAGATAAAAAGTATCTTATGTCCTTCCCCGGATCTCAAGATATGTTCATACTAAATTTCTAATTAAGATTACTTTCGCCATTACAATATTAGTATAGACGCTTGTATGTAGAATTAATATTCATGTCAAACGGATATGATGTTAACTTTTCATTTATCAACTTGCACAAAACAATATGCCTTATTTTTTGACGAATCAACACATCATGTCACTGTAAAATATGTAAATTGATAAAATTTAAATAATTAAAGATATTTATCAAGTTTATGTTATAATTATCTATTTAGCTGCAAACCTTCTTGCTCGGTATCTAGCAAACCAATGCCTAGTTTTCCTACTTTTATTATAAGTTCAATTTCGAGTCAAAATAAAAATCACACTATTAATCAAAATAAATATTTTAATCTAAACGGAAAGAATCAACTGAGATACTAAAATATTTCTAGAATTAAAAAATATATTAATATATATTAAAGCAATGAAATATCTAAAGTTGTAACATTTATAATAATAAATTTAGTAAAGTAATGTAAAGCATGTCCAAAAATTTACAGCTTACAGAAAAACAAGTCTCAGTAAAACACTAAAATAATCGACAGTTTATGAAATTAACGTCCGATTATATCATATATATTAATTTATCACAAATTATCCGTTATATTAAAAACTCCTTTAATAAACTAACGATCATTACAATCATATAATCATAAAAGACTAATGTTAAATAAATAATAATATCTTCTATAATATAAACATAAATGAATGAATAATGAAATGACAATAAAACGCAATCATGAAATCAAAATGGCTGATTCATATTTAGCAAAACAAACGGACGAATTATCCGAAATTGATTTAACTGCGATTGATTCGCCGCTGGCGGCTAATACGAGTGCCGTCTGACTTGAATTTCCTCATCGGTAATAATTGTGGCGCTCGTAACTGTTTCAAAGTTATTTAACTTATTTGAGTATTTCTTCTAAGATCTAAGCGATTGCAAGATTTAAGTGATCAAGCGTAGCTTTTTATTTGTAGACGGGGATAAGTTTACGAGATGTAATTATTATGTAACATAAGTACATGTCCATTCTAGGTGTTCCGGTTTGAAGGCTGAGTGAGGTAGTGTAACTAGAGGCACAGAGGACATAACATCGAAGTTCCCAAGGTTGGTAGTGCATTGGCGATGAAGTGGTGATCACTTACTATCAGTAAATATGTACTGTTTGCAAATCCCACCGCTGGCAAAGTTCTCCTCTTCGCATGTGAAGAAGGCTTGGAACGAATTCTAACGTTTCAATGCGGTTTGAAGAAAACACATGGAGTATAATATCGTCCAACACATCATGCATATATCGTAACGATCTTTTCCTTTTGAACTCAAATTAAGTACACGATGATTTGATGGCGACCGAGGTTTGAACTCCGATTAAGATAACCTCAGATTAAAATGTAATAGTATCTGCAGGATTGTATGACAGAATGTCATAACTATATAAATAGAACTCAGCGTCTGTAAGTAGTCGTAGTACATAAGAAGTCAAAAGCTGATGTTTCGCGCTACCACTGCCGCCGAACCCTGGACGTATTGATGTTGCCTTCAGCCTCGCAAATCCGATTCTGTTTAGTGCTCACATCGAACACTAATTCAACATT
Organism: Vanessa tameamea; assembly: GCF_037043105.1. Classification (NCBI taxonomy): domain Eukaryota; kingdom Metazoa; phylum Arthropoda; class Insecta; order Lepidoptera; family Nymphalidae; genus Vanessa; species Vanessa tameamea. The sequence continues at coordinate 8,655,064 of NC_087334.1, forward strand.
GGCTTTTGAAATGCTTCAAAATAGTTAAGTACGAGTGTTTATTAATGTTGAATCAATTTCGATATCTGTTTATTTGGATTTAGTTATATTTGAACGGCTAATAGGTTTGTGTATATGTTATTGTATTTGCTTAATACAAATAAGAATCGCTGTAAATATTGTTTTGAGGTAAATAAAATGGATTTATTGGGAATTCTGAATAATGTATAGAGTTTATTCAATGTATGATCATAATCAAATTACAGTCGATCACGTGATTTTCATGCGGTGGCTTCATGACATTTGGGAGCGTAATCTTTGCGAAACAGGTTGAGCATATACTTTGTAGGGGGCTTTGTGCAATTCCGTCTGGGTAGGTAGCGCCCACTCATATATTCTACCGCCAAACAGCAATACTTAGTATTGTTATATTCTGGTTTAGAGGGTGAGTGAGCCAGTGTACTGCAGGTACAAGTATATATAAATACAAACTTGGTGGAGAAATGTGCTATTGATTGTCAACAAGGTACCACGGATTCGGAAATAAATATCTCACACTTGAGAAAAATTGGTTGGTGATAATTACTATTTCAGAGCCATTAAGAGGTTCTATGTTATAAAATACCAAGATATAAAAATATATTGTCAACATATAACAAGGTGAAGGCTGAAGATTTGACAAAACAAAATTACCATCCGTTTCAATGTCAAAGGTTCCAATTCAGGCAAACGTCAGTGAGTTACCAGGTGCTCGTACTCGGCGGTAAAGAAAAACATTGCTAGGAATCTTTATGATTCGTACGAAAATCTGCATCTGCATCATCACGTGTATTTCTAATTTATATTTTATTATTTACTTGGCGGAAGAACTTAGTGCAGCCTGTCTGTGTAAGTACCACCCGCTCATCAGATATTGAGCCGCCAAGTAGCAATACTTGATACTCCTTTGTTCCATTTTGAAGGAGAGAAGATACAAGGGACATAACATCGTAGTTGGTGGCACATTGGCCACCAACCTTGGGAATTGAAATGAGGTATGGTTAATATTTGTAACAGTGCCAATGTGTATGGGCGGTCGTGAGCCATTTACCAATCCACCCACCTTTTACATAAAAAATAAAAAATAATACGCATATTCAATCAAGTCAAATCAATCCAAGTATTCGCTCCGCGAGAGGAGAACGGGTCTTCAGACAGCAGGGGAACATTTACAGACTGTGACTTATGCGTGAAATCGCGCTGTAAAAAGTAGCTAATAATAAAACTGAAGCACTACACTTCAATTCGGCTTACTGAAATTACAAAGTCAAATAGTCACTAAAACTAAAATGGCCGACAAGTCCGCGGCCTTCAAACAACAACACAAAACAATTAAATGCACAAAACAAATGAAATACTGCGGACAGCTTTATGAGGTGTGCAAAGATAAAAATGTAATTTGCATTCGTAACGAGTTAGCGAAGTTTGAAGCGAACTTGCAGCTGAGCTTTTTATAATAATATTATATTGTTTATATATATGGAAGGAAATTCACTAATCTAATAAGATAATACGACCTGATGATGGTTCACTCATCCACTAGCCACGGACTCTCTCATATTTTCTACGGAAACACAGCAACAACTTTATCAATGTTTGGCTATATATAATTAGTGGTAAGTAGATGGTGACCACACAAACGAACTACAAAGCACTAACACAAGTGAATAATATCTAAATATTCTTAGTTTTAAGTTCTAAGCATACATACATATTATTATACATAAATGATTGGTGCCAAATTTGTGTGCCAATAAATAGCTGTTACCCGACCGCTTCGACGGGGCTGATCGACGGAATCCAAAAAAATAATGGCTCACCTAGCCTATCTAACCTACGATAGATAACGCGTCGTCGGTCACAGCGATACGTTCAGTAGTTATCACGTGATTGACGCACAAAAAATATACTATATATATATATATATCAGTCTCTTGCATTACATAACATCGTATATAAGATGTCACTAAGGGTTGAGTATTGGTAAGTGCTATACGTAAATACGCTGAAACACGAATGCGAGTTCCAACGTTCCCGTGTTTCTCTGCAATCCTCTTGAAAACTCCGAAGCGAGGGCAATTATACGCTTTAGCCACTGTACCTATTTCAATTTCGCGTTTACATTTCCGGATGGGTTTCGTGCGAATAATATCATAATTTAACTTTACGACATCGCGTATTCGTTAACATCGAAACGAATGTTAAAGTTAGAATAGTAAAATAATTGTGCACGATACCTTAGATAGATTGGCGGACGAGCACATGGACCATCATCTGATGATAAGTGGTAATCCTCGCCCATAAACAATGGCACTGTAAGAAATATTAACCATTTCGTACATCGTCATTGCGCCACCGTCCTTGGGAACTAAGATGTTATGTCCCTTATGCCTGTAGTTATTCACCTTTCAGATTGGAACATAACAATACTAAGTACTGTTGTTTGGCGGTAAAATATCTGATGAGTGGGTGGTACCTACCTAGATGGGCTAGCATCAAGAAATCCATCACGTCTACGTACGTTAGGCTCAAAGTACGTGAACAAACACAGGTGCACTCTCTTTTCACTCGATCTTCTTATATGATGGGATGGCAATCCGCTATAACGACAGAGAGTTCAGCGTAAATGGTTGACGTGCATTCCGAGATACGAAAATAAACCTTATTCCAGATACCCTCTATTACTGAATATATTTCATCAGTACAAGCCTGTAACTTCTCATCGACCTGATATTCGAACCAAAAACTCAGGATTTGTGGCCTCATAAGCTACCTTGGTATAGTAATACCAACTAGGTCGTGTAAATTATTTTGAAATCTTCATCTTTATAGTCTTCTCTTGTTTCGATGATCCGTATACCGTTTCTTAAATATAGTCACCAGACAGTAAACAAATATACATTTTTGAGATTACAGAATGGTGTCACGTTTAAAATTCACTCACTATATTGTTTTTGTAACTCTTCCGGCAGAGCTTCGACTCATATTTCTCGCCTGCTTATATCCACGGTACACAATAAATAAAAATTAAATATCCATAAAAAAAATGTGTATCAATCCGACTGATGCTATTGACCTGCGAAGTTATTATTTTTTCGGTAAAATACTTTTTCAATGAGACTTATCGTCAGGCTGGTTGTGGCAGGCGTTTTCAATTCAAATACAATCGTTATTTTTTGTGAAACAAGTTTCGAACGCGATACCTGACGATGTTATGCTTTAAAATAAAAATGCATGTACGAAAAAAAAGTCTTACAAAGCACCTTTGAATCCTTGTTGTAAAAGATTACAGTAAATTTTAAGCTTCTTCCGTTCCGAATGTAAATTTTACCAAAATGTACACTCCGTAGTTATTTTTAGCAAATAAAATAACATAGGTGGGTCTATTACATACGGATAACTAAATTAATCTATTAACCTGAAAATTGCCGAATAATTTGATACTTTTTTATCATCTGTAACATAGTCTTATAATGAGTAAAGACTAAAGGCATTTTTTTTAACATGAGATATTATTCAGTTTATTAGTTTCAGTTAAAAAATGAAATTTACGAACTGATGAGTAACAAGTGGGATGACGATTGCGAATTCTATTGGGGTTAAGCACAGAAAGAAGCACATTATAAATACAATTATAAATACAAATTAAGCACAGAGATTTTGGTGATTGGTGACGTATGCTAGAAAAATTCCACCTACTAAGAAGCAGTGTTATAGGATAAGCTTCAAATTATCACCTCAATACTAGGAAAGTTTTTTTCTTTTTTGATATATTAGCAGGCAGTTGATTTGATAATGTAAATGTAAATGTAAATTATACATGATTCTGGCTGTTACTTAGAATTTTTTGATAGAAAAACCCGATTACTTTTTACCGGCCCAATTTTTGATTAGAACCCAGAACCTCGAGATGTTATGAGGGTATACCTAATAGACCAACGAGGCAGTCAATGTTTGAACCAATATGTTGAGACTATAATTAGCCTGTTAATTATTAGAGACTATAATTATAATCACGCTTCGACACCACAGGGACGGAGCGGTAACGTTTGAAGAGGATGAGACCACGTGTGTACTATATAACTAAATTAACAACATCAAACAAATAAATAACTATAAGTATCTTCTATTTTAATTAAAGAATAACGTCTACGAACATAACTTCTCATTAAATGATTACACTCAAAAGGCGACGTACAATATTAATAAAGGTACAACAAAAAGGAACAACAGTGAGGCACAGATAATAAATAACACGCGTCTTAAACTCCAAAAGTGGATTAAAATTAAATCAGTTGTCAAAATGTCCAATTGCTGAATCCGCTCGGTAATGTTGAAAATTTCATAATTTGAGCTCCGTTACGTGGCCTCCGAGGATTTAAATGGTATCAATTCATATTTAATGCAATTCACTTTTAAATGATATGAGTGCTTAGTTAATTTAGTAGCTGCTTTAAACTCCTGAGGAGTGGGGAGAGGCCGCGGATAAGTTATATCAACCTTATCTTGCAGCATATCCAATCCGTGCCGAATACATCACAGGGATTTTAGTAGGTAAGAAGTCCACGAAACCGATTTCGGGTTCCTGAAGTTTTCCAAAGCGTAGAAAAATTGGACTTGTAAATAAGACTAGTTTCAGGGCTCTGAGATGTATTGTTTACCCTCGAAATGCACGTAAAGTTGTCCTGCACCTGAAGTCCGTCTCATTGTATCGAATGTTTGCTGTCACATCATGCGAAGGAATACGGAGTACACTTGTGCTTACGCAGTGTGCGTCTGTACTGGTCTTCTATAGTGTGTTTAGTGGAGTCGTCTCGTCTCCCTTTAATGTGACCGCTGTGACGGAAGACAGGAGGATCATCATCAATTATATGAAAATTTAATTTCAGTATTAAAATTCAGATTACATATTCTCTTCCCTCGTCGTCACTACAGGCTTGTTTTCTGCACGTGGAGCTATAGTATATCTTGTTCAAAGTTTTCGTTTGTTTGTTTGTCTTTCTATCGTGCTATGTAGTATAAAGTTTAGTTTTTCATGTACTTTATTTATTGTTTTTATTTCGTCGTTATTTCGTTACTTTTAGACAATAACTTATTCATGAAAGTAAAGAGCTTGATGGTAAGTGGTCATCACCGCTCACAGACTATAACTACTATAAAAATACATTACATCGCCATTGTGCTAAGCCTTGTCAAACTAGATCAAATGTCCTTCAAACCGGAACATATCAATATTAAGTATTACTGGCGATAACCTATCTAGAAAATCTAGTACAAAGCTCTACAACCAAATTTAAATTAATGATACGATGAAGAAAAAAATGGATTTTGTACTACTGTATTCACTAATTGAACTGTGAACTTTCCGGCTTTAAGACTGAGTGAGCCAGTATAATTACTCACCAGGGACACAGAATTTTAGATCCGATATCGTAAAGAATACAACATCAATATATTTAGTTCCTTTTATACGAAAAAGAAAACACCTTCAGAAATCTTTGTTCAAAGATCGGTTAATTATTTATATTAGTAATTATTTTCGCTGCACGCGGGCAGCCTTTGAGGAGGATAATTGACTTCATTGCAGCGAGTCTTAAAAGACAGACAGACTGCCTAAATTCATTATACATTATTGATAAAGTTCGTGAGAACAACGTTCTTTCAACCGTCAAACTATGATAACTTCACATTTAGTCAGGAAGTAGTGAAAATTTTATATCCTTTATAGTATAACTTTAAGCAAGTTTGTTCGATAAGTTTAATACTTTGATAGAATGGATGAAACAGTAAGTTAATTATACAATTTGTTAATTCGTTCATTTGGTTGCAGGGCTTAGTACCAGGTCATCTGAGTGAGTACTGCAAACTCATCATGTATTCTGCAAAGCAGCAATACTTAGTACATTTTGTGTTCCGGTTTCAAAGGGCTGTTAGTTGTAACAGACACGAGGTACATAAAAACTCATGTCCTAGGTCACCTTACCTCAGGGCCAAATTTAATCACTATCGGTTCAGTGGCTTAGGCACGATAACTAACAAACAAACATGAATACTCCATTTTTTTTCTAAACACGTTATTTGCAAAAACATCAGTATCAAAATATTAATATCAATTATGCGGAATCTTTATTACTTTTTGATTTCCGTTGATCCTTTTCCCCCTTTTAGATATATTTATGCCCCACTGGGCGAGCGAGCGCGTAACAGACAATATGATGAAATACCATCCATACACATCTAAATACACGAAATAAATAAAGTTTTCTTAGAAAAGCGCAAATAAAACCACGTCGCTTTGTTTCGAGAACAATTCAATTGCTTGAAAACATCTGGGGAAGGTGACAATTAATTAGGGAACTTAGAGAGAATAAAGATGAAACTCCTAATGAACCAGATTAGTAATTACATTGACTTAAATCCTCCGGGATGAGAAGTCAGACCGGATTATTGTATAGAGTTAAAAACAATAAGATCTTTTACAATGAACTCTAATTAAAAGAAAATACGATTATTTCTTGACTAGCAGACTGCTCTGTCTTCTCGCTCGCTTTGAGTATTTTGAGTCGAAATGACCGATGATTGCAGGTATATACCCAGGCACCACTGAATGTTTATGTGCTTATTGTGTGACCGGTGAAGGAAAACATCGTGAGTAAACCTGAATTTGTCTAATTTCAATGAAATTATTCCACATAATATGTTGTGTCCAACGGGCTGAAATTAGTATTATATATTATTTTTAATCACTTGATCTTGCAATTGTTCCGACCAAAAAGTCACAATATTGTATTCAACATTGTACTTAAGTACTCATTGACTGTCAAAATGTCCAAACAGCTCGGAAACAAATGCCTCCGTTCTAAAAACCTACGAAAGAACTCAGCGGGATTATTTATTGTGTTTACAATAAAATTAATCGCACATATATTTTCTTTGAAATGATGATGTCTCCTGACCGATATAGGTCACGGCGACCCATTTCAGGGGAGAACAGTCAACAGTGCAGTGCCCAAGTGTGTGCACAAGCACAGGTGCACTCTCTATTCCCTCACTCTTATAATGCGATCTTACAGCAAACCGTCAAGACTGGAAAGACAGGCAGGACCAGCTGCTTAACTTGCTTACTAAGCCGCGAAAGTGTACACACTACCAGACTCTGTGTTGTGTTGTGTTGAGAATTTTTCGAAAAAAAAACCCCTGTAACTTTTTATCAGCCTGGGGTATGAACTCAGGCCGTCGAGATTTGTGGCCGTATATCAAGCCACTAGGCCAACGAGGCAGTCAATTTACTTTCAAACCCACGGTTTCGCCTGTGTGCCCTTTTTTGTGTGACAACGTTTAAGCTAAATTTAATCATGACTAATTGAATAATTAAGCCGCCAAAGCGTAACAATGGAAGAAACAAAGGAACTCACTTTCTCATTTATAATATAAGTAAGGATTTAGGTAAAAGTTTTTATTTTATTTTATAGGTACTTAAATATTTATGAAAATTTTCTGGTATAGTTTTGTAGAAGCGCATGTTCCTACAGAATATTTTACTTTATAGTCCGATAAAATAAATAATAAAGCAAAGATACTAGTAAATATCCTACCTGATAAAGGTCAATGGCGATATACAAAAGTACCCTAAATTGTCAATATGCTACCTAATATGAGATCCAATTTTTTGTAGGTATTCCTTATTTCTGTAATTGCACCGGTACTCACGTACCTACTTACCCTTTTTACCCGAACCTCCATACTCAGGCGGGAACGATTAATATTTTATAAATAACTAGCTCCCCGTCCCGACGTCGTGCGGGTGAAATATTAATTTAACACCGGGCTATTTTTTAAACAAAGAGGTATAAACATTCGCTATTCGCCCGCACTGTGCTAAAGCATCGTACAACACGCCCCGCATATTTTTCACGTGCTCATTTAAATATCTCGTAATATTTATTAAACTACTGGATGAAATTTCATAATGTAAAAAAATATATTTAACTTCATTAATTGCTTAAAATTAATTATATTAATATTATTAAAGAGTGATGTTTGGATGGATGGATGTTTGATACTCAATCACGCCAGATGGGCTGAACGGGTCTGAATGAAATTTGGTACAGAGATACATTACCGAACATGGGCTTTTTTTCGGAAAAATGTTAGATAACACCTGAACCATTACACGCGGGCGAAGCTGAGGGCGAAAACTGGTGTTATATATTTCGGTGAGAGAAGTGACGCTTTTTAATGATTAAGACAATCTATTTTCTTAAACATAAAAATGGTTAATGTGAGTTATCTTTACAAGCGTAGATATTATCTGTGATCGTGATTAGTCTATTGACATTTTAGACATACACCTCTCTCAAACAAAGTTCTTCTGTTCAGAACAGAATAACATTTCGGAGTTAGCTACAAACATTTCCCCCAAAGTGAGAGGGACATCGCCTGAAGACGGTGGGATATTTACAGGCCGTTAATTTTGTATAATGTTATTGTTCACCGTTAAGCACGAGACGAACTTCGGATTATAAAACAAAAGGCAGATAGAGCGCACGGAACATGAATTAATCGATAATGACGTATTAAATTAAAGACGTTTTGATTTTGCATTCAAATTTATTGCTTTATTTTAATGGTCTCGCCTTTTGCATTATAATTCGAGGAGACGAATTACAAATACAAATTGCTTGATGATTAATTCTCACAAAGAGTTCACAACGCAGCTCACAAAGAATTGCTCAAAATTGTTATGGAAACAGATTTCGACTCTTTCTAACAGTTTTATTATTTCAGAGGTTAAAGGATTTTTTTCCAAAACTTGATAGACTTTTCTCATCGCAACACGTTACTATGAGAAATTCTATCAGAAATTCCATTTACCTATCACAATGTTTACCTCCGACAAGTTATCGACGGTGAATTATAATTTATCTTTTAGGAATATTGGAAAAATATTAAAACTTTGACGGAATAATTCTTTTTGGATAATATGACGAAATTATTTTTCTAAAACAAGTTAATTTCATGATGTAAATAGAATTTTTATTTTAGCGGTAGTCTGAATAGGTTACATGTATATTTTGAACCGTCTAGTGGTGCGCCTCTCGGGTAAGACTGACTGACTGCTTCGCATGCCGTGACGGCAAACGGCATGACATTAACTTTTGCCGTCATGCTCTGTATCTCACTTACTTCTACCCCATTTATATATGTGCGCGGTACGTATAATATACACTTCGTTGCTGTATTTTATTATATATATATTTTTTAACAGAAGTAGCAATGCTCCATTTTAAGGAATTATTAATAATTCTATTTACCCCGCCAAATAAGCTTAAGCCTGTGCGAGGAGGCTCTTGCGACTCTTTACAGCTCCAGCCTCAAGCAAACCATTCGCTAATGTCTTAATTTATTATAGTCAATATTCGTTTTTTGGTTTTTATTAATTGAAAATATTTCAATGACCATCAATTTGGACGCAATGGGAAGGTTTTATTTTTGTCTTTTTTTATAAAATGCAATTGTTTCTGATAAGGTTAACAAAATTAGCTAGTTAATATAAGTACGAAGGAGGTTGTTGTGTGAGATTCCAAACAAATATGGTGACAGTCTTTATCGGCGACGGCGACCTATCAGATGGCCTTTAGGCTCGTCAGTTCTTCCCGTATAAACACAGATCAGTTGATTTAAGCATTTATGACGTAACTTTTCCGCGATATCTTATTCCTCGTATCGAAGTCAGTCTTATAATTAGAATGGGCCTTGGGAGAATGAAGTTCTTACCTAATTCGCTTAAAATGCTGCACCGCGCTTTCTTCGGCTCTCTCCCGCGGGACACGTTATACCCATTCCGTGAATGTTAATTAACGCAATTATCGGGACTTTAACAGAAATTATGTTAAATTTATGATGTAGTTACAGTTTAAGTCAAAAGACAATTCGAACCCCCTCTACAATATTATGTAGCGTGTAGGAATAGAGTTCGTATTTGATTTTGTATTGTATTCAATTTGAAAGATGAAATAAACGAGTGAAGCAGGAAGCTGCTATAAGTTTCAATCATGAATTTATATTTTTAGTTGAAACTGATGATAAACATCAATAAAAATATATTTTTATACTTTTAAAATCAAGAAAAGAGATGAGATGAGAAGAGATCTAAAGAAAAAAAAGTATGTTGGGAAAGAAAACGAGAAGAAATTGTAAGCAGCGAATTATTCTCCGATTAGATTAGAGATTATGAGCCGAGATGGCCCAGTGGTTAGAACGCGTGCATCTTAACCGATGATTTCGGGTTCAAACCCAGGCAGGCACCACTGAATTTTCATGTGCTTAATTTGTGATTATAATTCATCTCGTGTTCGGCGGTGAAGGAAAACATCGTGAGGAAACCTGCGTGTGTCTAATTTCAACGAAATTCAGCCACATGTGTATTCCGCCAACCCGTATTGGAGCAGCGTGGTGGAATATGCTCCAAACCTTCTCCTCAAAGGGAGAGGAGGCCTTTAGCCCAGCAGTGGGAAATTTACAGGCTGATTATGTAAATTGTTCTCTATGCTGGCGATGAAGATGTTCCCCTGACTAATTTCAGCCATGGCAGCAATAGTAAAGAGAGACTAGCTAACTGTAAAGAAGCACTTTAATGACCCAACGAGACAGCAATACACAAGGATCGGAAAGAGTTTAGTATTAACTTTTCACTGTACTCGTTCAAAGCTCAGAATTTCTTGACAATGAAACCGAAAATTTTTCGTCAGTTTGCCAGGATTAAAATTTATGAGTCATTGGATCTATAGCGTTGTAAGCCACAGGAAAAACGAGACAGTTCACAATGAAAAAACTTACTGGGCTGTAGACTCGAGTTATAGTTATATATTTCTTCATCGAAGGGATTTTAATAACATTAAACTTATCTTAACTGCTTCGCTTGCATAGAATTTAACCTTCCTGTTTCCATGATATTATTGAGTTCAACGCATCTAATTTACATTGTTTATTTTGTATTCATATCTAACATGTCATTTCTTAAAAGGACCACGGTAGTAATTACGAGTTTTTTTACCTTGCAATGTTTGTCTAGAATTCTAGATCAATTTTTGCAAACCGCATTAAAAGCTCTTCTGAGACGACGCAGTTAAATTTTACATATTGGTTCAATTCCGACTATAATGCATTTTATGGTATACACCTGATTGGTTGTAGACAATGGAACTCCTCAACGGCAACAACATAGACATGATTTTTTTTAATTAATTAAATTTAATACGATGTTCATTACGAGTGATGTGAACTAAATTAAGTGAAGTTCACGCAGAACTAATGACAAAGCCATAACTAAAGTCATAAAATAAAGTATAGTTTAAATTTGAATATGTGCACGGAAGTTTACCCTCCACGTTCGACAGTTACAGAGCTGTGTTAGTTTTAAGAGCGTAGTTTAAGTACCGCAGTTAAATCAGAAAATGTATGAATCTATGTATATACATACCACATACAGTTAACGCTCGTCACGTCAATGCGATACATTCGAGTGCAACTACGACGCCCAACTTCATATTTAATAATAAACTATACTGAAACCTTTGCCAATTGACTTCTCTTCTAGCGTAGGTAAGTTTTATTTATGCTGATTTAGTATTTGGTCACTTTGATTTTTGTACGTTATGTGTTTAAGCGTCTAAAGCGCAATGGTTTAATGCTGCCTAGCGATGTAAAAAGTCGCAGGATCGATCTTGACTCCTTGGGCTATCGTCGTCTCAACTCTTAACACAAGCTTTAAGCTTAAATTGGGGCAAATAGGAATAGTAGTAATTCCTTAATGGGGCCTCGCTACTATACTTTGAAAAATAAGCTATATCTTTATTAAATTTGTTTGTAACATAGAATATCTATATTCACACATAAAATTATAATCTTATTATAATTTAATTTTATGTATATGATTTAAAAACATTAGTAAGCGGTAGTTTAGGCGTATAAACATATATATTTGCTCTTTCTTTTCATATTAACAGTGTCTGGCGGTGTACACGACGGAATATATCACCTGAAACTTTATACAGACCTGACTGAGCTCACTTAAATGTTAGAGTTTTTAGTACCTTGCGTTGCCTACAGATAATCTCGTCCATACAAATTTACAATTTCTATTAAATTCCATTATAGAATGGATTTACAAAAGAGCTAACAAGATTGTCTTTTTATCTTATGATAGCAGATGGCTAAAGACTCATTTCCATAATCCAAACATTAAGATAAGGCAAACTTATATACAAAATATTGATCCTCATTTTCACCCTCTTAAGGAGTGAATTTTGTAAAATACCTGATGGTAAGAGCTCACCACTGCTCCTAAGAAATTTTAACTATTCCTTACATTCCTAAGCGCCACCTACCTTGGGAATTAAGACGTGATCTCCTTTGTACCTGTAGTTACACCAGCTCACTCACCGCTCAAACCAGAACACAACAATACTACTGTTTTGCAGAATATCTGACAAGTAGATGATATCTACCTAGATGTGCACGCACAAAGCCCTACCACCAAGGTCAGTTATTTCTGTCTAAATATGTACAATAACTTCACAGTAAAAAATTATCATCTCGCCTGACTTTGTTTGTGACCGCAGAAATAATGTAACTCAATAATTCAAACGTATTTAATTAACAATATATAATGTACAGGTGTGAGATTATAATCTCGAACAAAGTTAAAGGTCTCAGGTTACTTAATAATGAGCCGAAGTCATATCCCCGGGGCACTAACTGTTGGCTTCCCTAAAACTTTCCGACCTGATTAATTTAAATAACGAAAATTAATAATAACTCGGAATCATTAACTCTTTAAACTATTCGAGGCAAATATTTTCTGGTTAATGAAATAATTGAAATTTAACAGTGCCTGTAAATTGTTAAATATGCTCATTAAAATCAACTTACTCTTGGTGAAGATATCGAGTCATATTCGCAGAACAAAGCAATGGGTCAGTGGTTAAAACACCTGAATCTTAAGCGAGGATAGTATGTTCAAACCCGGGCAAGCACCCCTGGTTTTGAACGTGCTTAATTTGTCTTTATATGTAACTAGCTGAACCTGTGACTTTAATCGCGCGAAATTTATAAAACACAAACGTTCAATCCCCGTCATACTCCCTTAGGCATGGAGTTTCTTAAAATCCATTGTTAGCGGAAGTCTACACCCTATAAGAAACCTACCTGCCAAATTTCAAGTTTGTTTTTGTTATAGTTTCTGAGATTTCGTGATTAATCTGTGATTGGTATGTCACTTTTATATACCTATGTATATAGAATTATCTCGAGCGTCGTGGTGAAGAAAATATCGTGAGGAAACCTGCTTGTGTCAATCAATCCGCAAAGGAATGGAATTACCTCCTAATTTTGTATTCAAACGGAGAAGAGACCTCACTTACGCAGAACAGGAGACAAATAAGCTTATTCATCTCTATTATATTTATTCATCTTTTCGAGATGTATTTATTTTTGTCAAATAATAATAACTCTAAATTACAACTCTTCCTTTTTCATTTTTTTTTAATGTAATTTGTAGGCGAACGAGCAAATGGGTCACGGGTCACCTGATGGCAAGTGGTCGCCACCGCCCATAGACATTAACGCTGTAAGAAATATTAACCATTCCTTACATTACACCAATGCGCCACCAACCTTGGGAGCTAAGATGTTATGTCCTTATGTTATGTTATAAGGGCTCACTCACCCTTCAAACTGAAACACAACAATACTAAGTATCGCTGTTGGGCGGTCGAATATCTGATGAATGGGTGGTACCTACACAGACGGACATGCACAAAGCCCTGCCACCAAGTAAGAACTAATACTTGTAAGTTACCTGAGTACGCAAGAATTAATGGAAATTATTTTTATGTTAAAACTCCACGCAGATAAAGTTGTACAGTACAAGTTGTATAAATTATAATTTACTTTTAATTGTATTTGGAATTGTATTGTATTCGTGATAAGGTTTAAATTCATCGCAAATAATCAATTCGTAATGAACAAGGTGCTGCTAGATTGTGATAAGCGAAGCGAACATTTCGCATCGTTATTTATCGCATAACTTGTGACGTATTTATTCCTGTCGCGACTTCATCTGCGTGAAAAATATATTTCCAAATAATATGACAATATTTACCAAGAAACTTTCTGCCTGTATTAAATAAAAAACAGACATAATATATATACTTGCTATATTATATATTTGATTCGGGTATGCTCTAATAGGCTTTTATAGATTTGTACCATCCAATATCGTTTCGCAATAATGTACATTCTACCAAAAAGAGCCGACAGGAAACTGTTTACCCTTTAATTCAAATCAAATAATATTCTACTACCTACATACATATGTATATAAGGTTTTATTACAGATAATTAAGAAGCGTGGACTTAGTATTTGTTGATTTCTAGGCAGCAGGCAGGATATATATACATTACAAAAGTAACTATTGACTATCTTGACAGATGTCTAGGTAGAATCTTCTTTCCGAAGAACAAATTAATAATTATGATGTTTCATGCTTTTAAAATAAATATAACGGAATTTCGACACAAACTTTCGACCACTATTAAATTATTTTCACATATATTTTTTTAACGAAAATTCTAAATATAACTAGTTACGTTTGTATAATAATTTTGAAGTAACTTACTTGGAATCGTTGTGGTTTAAAAAATTTACCACGACAAAGAGACAAACAAAAAATAATTCATTTAATAATTATTTTTCACTTCTTTATATCTTAGTATAGCCCGCTCAGTAGATAGGGAGGTTAAAACGGTAGGCCCAATGACTAAAGGGGATGAACTTAAATTGCTTCTAGCTAATTAATCGGCGTTATTGTTTATCGATCGGCGCCGTTGATGGAAACGAGTTAACATTTAACACTTCAACGAATTAAAATATATTTCTAAGGGAGAAGGCCCAGTGGATATCGTCTGTTGATCTTACGTGTAAGTACCGGGTTCAAATCCGGATATGCCCTATTTAGTTTTCATGTACTAAATTTGTGTTTCTGGGAGGAAAAATTGTCAAAACATGCCTATGTCAGGTGAATTTTTGACATATTATGTGTATGCACGAAGCATTGGAGCATTGGTGGAATAATCTTCGAGCGACCTCCTCGACCCGATAAGAGGCTTGGGCCCAGGAGTGAGATATTTCTCAACTGTTCCTTCTATGCCAACCAAACTGAGTCGTTGAACTTGAGTTCATTGAAGTTGACGAGTGAAAAAATACTTCTAAATTTTGAGCAGTTTTTTTCTTATGAAGTTTTGGAATTATTCTTTTAAATTAAAATAATAAAAAACTGCGCGTGCTCTTATTAATTCAAACCAATAATTTATTCTTTTCCTTGGCCTTCAGACAAATGTTGACGTTTTAAAGTAGACCATTACCATTTATATCGAAGTAAATAAGCATTTTTAAAAGAGCACAATCAAGACCGCTATTAAATCAATCGAACAGAAGTGAGAGGGGGTAGAGGCAGGCCGGGGGCGAGAGGAGAGGGTTTTCAATAAAAATACGGGCTCGGAATTGTAAGGGGCGACTGAACCGCGAATATCTTCGATAATTGTTGCATAGAAAAGATCGCGCTAACGAGCCGTTGGAAAATAAAATGGTTCGTGTGGCCACTGAAACGGCAAGTGAGGGCGTAACAATACAAAATGATTTTAGATATTAACATAGAACAGCTTACGCGTTAAAACTATGATTACTCAATGTAGTACTATAGTAATTAGCGAGAACCTAATAAGTCACTTTATAACTGTTAACAGTTCTTACAGTAACCGTTACCATTTCAGGTACCATTGCTTCTAAATCTATGCTTTTTCTCATGTATTTATCAATGAATTTACATACTTTAACCAAGACAAATACTTGTAACGCATTTACAAAAATGATAACTATGCAGTACACACGAGCCTTATAACTTGATACACGGCAAAGTCTGAAGTTTTAAATCTGTGACTGTGGTCATTCTTATACCATCTTTGACATCTGTGAAAATCTAAATACTCATCATGTTTTTCTTTAGACAAGTTTCAAAACCAGGACCATGATTTAAAAGTATATTACAGGTATCAACCAAGATTAGAACTTAGTGCACGATGCTCAGAATCATCACTTCTGCCACCAAACATAAGCATGGTTTAGCTGTTTACCGCTTTAAAAATTGTTTAAATTTAAGTAATACTTTTGCTAATCCTAAAATATGACTACGGCAATAATTTCCATAGCTCATGTTATGATTGTCTGATTTCCTAAAATATATACCATAATACTCATTTGTTGTTATTCATAGTTCGCTATTTTCGTGGCCACATCAATACGAAAAGAAAACTCATAAAATAATAAAATACGCTTCGTTTCCTTTCAAGGAAATAAAATGCCATTCATTACCAGAGCTTGCATCGTTCAATTATTAAATTTTCAACATTAAATATGGTTTACAACAGAAACTTTTTAAGTCAAATTATTTTTTTGAAATTCAGCAGTTTCCTTTATGCATTTCAGTCAGATGCATATTGTTTAGGAGAGAGCGTTTATTTATTTACTTTATAAACTTATTACCGGCATTTTATTAAAGGTATTATCAGCTTAGCTGACTGGAAAACGAGCTGATGATAATTGGGAATCTTTACCCTTTTATATCGGTACTGCAAGAATTATTGACCAATCCCGAGTTTTGTGACGTTGACGATGCAAGAGATTCTTGCGGAGCTAATGTATACGAGCGCAACTACCGCTTACAATTAAAAAATGTAGCTGACCTAATAGAAAACTCAGAAATATTCAGTATTTAAGCAGATCAGTAAACTAATTTTGACAAGCGTTTCAGAAACTGGTGATAAGTATTGGTCAAAATATATCAACGGGTTAAGTGGTCTGTACAGACTATGGAGTTTCGTTTTTGAAAAATTTTGTTAAATTATATTTTTATTAGGAAATCCTACATAACCTAGGCTTATAGTTTGATGGTAATTGAATACCATGCCTCGGATTGCACGCAATATTCAGTACACTGCCGTCCCTGATTTCACACACGCCATTATTTACGTTCTGACATTTTAGTACGTACGCAAAGGGAATAACCCAATATTAAATTACTGCTATACTCGTTGCAATTACTTTATACACTGCACTCTATCTATATATTTTTGTAAATATTATTTTTAAAAAATATTGACAAAATAAATATTAACGCTAAAGCCTTAAAAAGAGCCTATATACAAATTAGAATTAAAAAATTGTTACTGTACAAATCATAACCGCGTGGAATGGTGGCAAGAATGTTAGTTTCCCCGTTGATTTGCAATTCCGGTCCCATGGGCAACAACTGAACCAGCATTGAGGCAATAATAAATAATTACAAAACAAGTGCCATTTTTCATAGTACTTACTTGTTAGGACTTTATGTATAGCCAAGCAGCAATACTTGGTATTGTTATGTTCTCGGAGAAATAAGAAATTCATTTACTTCCCGATTGAAGCGCCACCTACCAGATCAACACAAATACCAAAAAAAAAAAATTTAAACGAAAAATCATCGAAATTGAGCTAACCGTTTTAAGTGAATTCAGTTACATACGTAGGTATAGTATAATATATTATATATTAAATATGTTTTATTGAGAGTGACGGCGAAAGTTGTCGCTATTAATGTTAGTCGGATAACGAACGCTACAATCGCAGACAAAACATTCAATTAACGTAACAACAACGATCACGTTACAAAGTCCATATTTGTATTCCGAACACACGTGAACACAACGAACGTATTTTCTTAGTTTATTAATTAATATCTACTCTCCGTTCAACGCGCTCGTTTGAAAACGAAACGAACACACGAGGAAATATGACGAGAACCTTTTAGCGGAACATCGAAACTTAGACTCGAATGTGCTACGAAGCCATTATTTCTGAACTAGTTAAATGGAGTATATTTTGTGTTATTTTATCCACGTACGTATGAACATTGGATCATTTAGCGGCTAGCATGGAGCGATGCCTTAGGTCTCGTCTTTGATATTTGAAAATTTTCCGTCAGAAAATTTTCTGGGCGAGCCGGATTTTCGGACTCATTTGACTGTGAACAGAAAAGATAGTGAACCTGTGCTTGCGGCCATACTAACACCTTCGGAATGTTTTACTACTAGACAATTCATTTTATAATTTAATTTAAAACATAAATGACAGACATGAAAAATCAGTGACGCTTGTCTGTCTTGGCTTGGCTTTGAACCCTCAATACTTGGTTAGCTTCACAAGTTCAAACCACTGTGCCATCCATCCATTCATGAATAACTATATTCAAACTTATTTATTTTTATTGCAAAATTACTAAAATACTAAATTATTTTATATTTACTAAAATATGATATGATAGAGAAATATTAATTTGTAATATTATGAGGGAACGACGAAGACGAACGAGAAATAAATTATTAAAGTTGTAAAGAATTTTAAATGCATCAACAACTTTAGCCAACCTTAAAACTATAAGCGCATTTTGCAAGCATCAATTCAACAGCTATTATACAAGAGCCTTCAGCTTGTGGCGTGGGCTGCCAATAAAAAACGAATTTATTAAAGTAGGTTCCATTTTCATAGCGCTAGTCATGGCAGCGTTCCTAATAGCGAGGCGAGGTCTAAGCAGGCGTTAGCGCTCGCCTCTGCCTTATCATAATATCTTTAGGTATACAATTGTTTACTGTGCTCAACTTCTTAAGTGACATTTAAGTATAATAGATTTAATTAAAAATCAATGTTATTTTTAGTTAACGAGAATTCGTATTTCACTCAAGAAACGTTGAGAATCAATATGGGTATTATTCCAAGATGTTATCCTTGATCGAAACTCGAAAATTTAAACATGATTCACAAATTGTAACCACTGGACCATATCATCTCTTTTGGCACGTATATATATAATATACTTCGACGGCCTCGTTAATCTAGTGGATAAATATAAGGCATCAGACCCTAAGGTCCTGAATTCAAACTCCGATGAAAGTTATTGAGTTTTCCTGTCGAGATAATTCTCAGAAGCAGTCCTGAGTCTGGAATTTAGAAGAGTGTACACAACCGTGCCTTGGAAAGCACGTAAAACCGTTGGTCCTGCGCCTGAACTCTATCCGGTCGTGTGGGCTTTATTAACCTATCGCATTATGAGAATGATGGTGGAAGTATAGTGTGCACCAGTATTTGTGTGGAAAATTTACAATAAAATATGTCCTAGTTGGCTAGTCACACTTGACCGGCCACCGGAACCGAAATCAGTCTGAACAATTTAATCATTATTAGTATTAAGTAAATTTTGTAGAAAATAAGTTTATAATATTATATACGTTGATACACAGCGATTAAAGTTTAATTGGAGGAAATAAACTAGGCGCTATATTCTGTCTGAAACGTATAGCACTATGTCTTTTTACCTCCACCGGAGACAGAAGAGTTTAATTTTTTATAATTTCAATTCAAAAATGGATTCAACGGGGAAATGCTACTAGCATTCTTGCCGCCATTTCATTATTATATTATTTATATATTTGGTATAAGTATAGTGATTTAAGTCCTCCGTGTAAGTTGTTATAATATATATATATAATTAAAAAATTAAAAGTAATTAAATAAAAGCGTATTGCTTTTTGGTTTAAGCGCGTGGGATTTATTCCGGCTTAAAAGCTTAGTCACCTTTTAGGTCAATGAAAAAGCTTAACACTTTATGGTGAAACAACATATTGTTAAAATTATTACTGATGTACGGTATATTATAATATTATTTTAAAAGATCGTGGAGATTTTCATCCCGAATCAGATCATTCGATAATATTCATTTTGGGTATTATGATATTGTTATAGTTTACTTTTTATTAATGAATGTTTTAAATATGTCACTTTATTGGTAAAATTCAACTATTTAATTAATAAAAATTTAATTTATACTTGTCTTTATCCATACAGAAGTCTGTATTGGAAAGGATAAGCGGAAGCCCGTCTGGGCAGGTAGATATTCTACTGCGAAATATAAGGAGAATCGTATGCGATGGTTTTGAACAAGCCCGTCTGGGTACCACTCACTCATCAGGTATTCTGCCGCCAAACGGCAATACTTAAAAGCGAAATGACGTTGTAGTTTCCAGAGTTGATGGCGCATCGACGTTTGTAAAATATACAATAAAAAATACCAGAAACGTCAAACTGATCGTGTACAAAAGGTTATCTTCTAATCGTTGAGGTAGTAGACGATAGGTATGGAGAACGAAACACCTCCTGTCTATTCTGAATCTGAATATGAAAATAAAAAAAATATGTTTTTAATATCACAAAAAAAATCGATGACTTTCTTCTGCCAGTTCTCGTTTCTGGGTATTTTCGTTTCATAGCCGATGGTAGTTTTGCTCGGACGATCAATTAGTAAATTTAATGCTTACTATACGGGATGTATTCTTCAGATAGGTGATCCTCAATGTGAGCCGGATCCATCTCGAAATACGTCGAGTATTCTTCGATAAATAACACGAAACCGGATCATTTACTAATAAAAATTGTGACTGTATAGGAACAAGAGCACAGCGATTTGGTAAAGTGCCAAGGTCGAGCGACGGCGTGTCTTCATTGCGAAGAAAAACTCAATTTGGCCACATAATGCCCGAGACGAATGGCCCACTTCCGCCACCGAGTTGTGGAGCGCTCGTGTTGATTGTCATAATGGGATTTTGTATGCGTCTGTTGGACGGTTAACGACGTATCCAGCACATACGCGTTACGCGTACATCATACTCGAATGTGTCACTCTTGCGAGATTATCGGCGTATAAATGACACGCGTATAATAAGATCACTTGTGATTATTATGATTGTTTTGTATTTTATCTTTTCCGGTTTAAAGTGTGAGTGATCCAGTGTAACTTAGTTCTCAGGGTTGACTACCCACCATCGCGTGGCGCGTTTGCCTATCCGCCTACCTACATTTAAAAAAACTTTGATAATTTTATGTGCAACACTCTTGTACCATACGAGCACTTCAGTTATCATCGAGCAACGCTCACAGTAATATCGACAGAGGCAACGTCGAATATTTCTATAACAGAAAACACAGGAGGATTGAGTTGCCTCATTTAAAAATAAATAGTTTTTATTATTTGTATAAAATTAATATAAAAATTTATTAAATACACAATCGTCTTTTAAAGCTCTAAAATTTTTGGTTTTTTATTATACCAGATTTATTTCCTTTCATAAATTATAATTTTATGCGTATCGTCTGTCCAAAATGATTTCACCGTTTGACATCTGTCAGTCGTCCCGTGACGTCACGTTTTTTATTCAAATTAACAGTCTCATTAGATTAAAAGTAAAGCTGCTACCAAGATGTAATAAAATACAATTTATTTATACGTCCTGCTTAAATACCGTTGCTCTATTAATTTTTATTGAGTAATACGTTTTAGTTATAAATGAAAAAAAAAACATTTGAACATGAGTATGTGATTACGGGTTAATAAATTTGAAATGGTATTAAAGATTATTTTATAAAATTCAATTTAAAAAATTTGTTCGAAATTTAAAATTCGAATAGTGTTCATAAAAATTATAGCACGTACTTCAATAAAGCAACGTAATACAGTACAAAGTAAGCCGAGCCATTCGCGTAGCACACAATGCTGTCATTCCTATTGTTATAACTGCACTTGTAGATAAAGTTACCTTAACGATACCGTATCGGCTTATCGCTTCTGAATTTGCTCGGATTGCTTTGGAACTTCTGTTGCAATGTGATCAAAGGAATAGCTGTTGTCATGTTTCGATGATCAGCTCGGCGGCCATCGAGTGTATGATTATGTTTTACTTTTTAATATATAATATTATGTTGATTATTAAAATATATAACATTTTGTTGATTATATTTTTCAAAAATTAATAATTTATATTGATTGGAAGCTGTGGTCGAGCTTAGTGTAATCTATTAAAAAATCATAAATACTTTCTTAATTTTTTTTTATGATTGTGGTTGAATTTTTGTTCAACGTTTAAAGCTTTATTCAAAAAGTATCTTATATTAAATTCTACGCGATCAGTATGTTATTATGTTTCAATTGTTGCATTCACATTCAAACTGAATATAAAACTAATTTCACAAGGAGCGATCTAGGCGAGTGAAGTTAACTGACTATTTATGTATCGATAACGAACGGATATCATGTTTGCGACAATTCCACAAGCGACAGATTGACCTACTGGCATAGAAATTACCTCCGGTTAGTTAGTCTGCCTGATCTTGAACGAACTGATGACAGTTAGTGATGATATATTATTACCAATTACTCGAACACTGTATGAACTAATCGTATCTGTACTTGGTGGTAGGGTTTGGTGCAAGTGTGGGTAGGTACCACCCACTCATTTAATATTCTCCCGCCAAACAGCAGTACTCAGTATTGTTGTGTTCCGGTTTGAAGGTGAGTGAGTGAGCCTATGTTCCCAACTACACATCTAGGTTCTTAAGGTTGACGACCTCCGTGGTCGAGTAGTGTGTACACCGGTTTTCATGGGAACGCCACTCCGAGGTCCCGGGTTCGATTCCCGGCTGAGTCGATGTAGAAAATGTTCAGTAATTTTCTATGTCTACTGTCTAGGGTCTGAGTGTTTGTGGTACCGTCGTTACTTGCTTTACAAATGCTTTAGCTACTTACATTGGGTCAGAAAAATGTTGTTCAATATATTTATTTATATTTATTATTTATTTATTAGGTTGGTAGCGCGTTGGTAATGCAAGGAATGGTTAATATTACTTACAGCGCTATTGTCTATGGGTGGTGGTGACCACTTACCATTAGGTGGCCTAATTGCTCGTTTCATATAACATATAAAAAACCCTGCATTTTCAAAAACCCCTCTAATCATTACTAATTATCTACTCAAACTATGTAACTTGTAATTATTTGTTGTGTTTCCCATATAGACTGTCCAACGAAAGTTTTATTTATTAAGTATATAATACATATGACGTCATCACATTTGATAGAAGACTCCTTAGTTGTGTGGATGTCGAGAGGCAAGTAAGTGATATTGATAAGCGTCTCGTCAATACTACTAGCTCTTAGCGCCGACAGGAAACTGCCCACTAGAGAAAGCATATCCAAAGTTGGCGTCAGGTGGGCTGACTGTGACGATATACCGAGCTCGGACATCTCGTCAAAATTCAAAGTATCACCCACACCACCTAGATGTTCGAAAATCCACAACAGCGCGATTTTTAAGACATTTTCTGCCTCGCACAACCACTCTGTGGAACCAGCTTTCGATTTTTCCGAACCGATACGACTTTGGAACCTTCAAGAAAAGAGCGTACTCATTTCTTAAAGGCCTGCAATGCACCTGCAAGCCCCCCGGTGTTGCAGATGTCCATGGGCGGTGGTAGTCACTTTCCATCAGGTGAGCCTCCTGCTCGTTTGCCACATACATTTAAATTATAAATGTAATGTATTTCAGAACTATATCAATATCAGTACTATATATTCACTTATTATGCTGGCACCAATCCCCACGATAAACTGCGTGTAGATCTGTCCACTCACGACGGCGCACACTGGCACGTTAAATTTATTCGGCGTGCATTTACAAATAATCTAATTTATATTCTTTGCCCTCTATATTCTTATATTAGTCATCTCACTAAGACATTTTGTAAGCAGGAGCGTCTCGTATGAATGCCCGCCGATTGTTAACGTGGAGGCGCGCCTTCGTGAATAAACAGGTCTGTAATGAAAAATTAGCCGACGTCGTGTTAATATACGCACCACCATTAAAACATTTAATTGAATACCGCTGCGCAGTAAGCTCGCTATATAAATTCAAATTGACCCGATCCAATAAAACATGTTTATACGATGATATTATTTTAATTAATACGTTCATTACAACTATAAAATCAACACGTTTTTCACACGCCATTACAATAAGGCTGGGAGCAAACAAATTAATATTTATAGACCTAAACTTTATTGTTTATTTATTTATATTGCGGACTATGAAAATTGCAGGACTTATTTTTCGCTCCGAGTTGCGCTTCAACGGGGAAATGTTGCAAGCATTCTTAACATTATTCCACGCGAATATAATTTAAATAATCGTTTTATTTTTGTTTATATATTCTTATTTACGTGCTCGATATAAATCATTCAATTTGTAAACAATCTGTGTTTATAGCGAATGTGTAAAATACTCACACACACATCCAATTAGTTGTACATTTATATATTTTCCGAAAGCCTAACTTAAGAGCGGCAAAGTTAAAATATTTATAATATTTTTGTCTCGAAAGTTTTAATTAGATTACAATTTAACGTTAAGTATTACAAAAGAAGTGCTTGCCCCCAATCTTCCAACGTGTTATCAAACGTTGGGTCAAAGATCATTGGAACATTGACCTCTGTAATCATAATGTTGCAAATAATAAATGTATAACTACATAGCTATCAATCATGATAGATAAATATTTTGAAAACAGTAACTGCCTTTAAATGTTCCAATGTTTGACGAATACCGGTCTAACATTATTACGGTCTTCACTTTGAGCTTTGGTAAGACCTGGTTTTTGGTAATACCATAAATAATTAGGAGATAAAAACAGTGGGTGCTGCCGTATCACACGCGGAGTGTTGTTTGTCAAGATAAAATGAGTGAACACTAATATTTAGCTTCTTTGGAATTTTGCCCCAAGAATGCAAGGATCAATGATGAGCTTTGAAATTCAATAAATTAAGAATTATTCATTTTTTAAAGTCAAGAAATCAACTTGCTCCCTTCTTTTCTTTTAGTTTAATTATTTTGAAAATAATAATACCTAAACTTCAAACGGAATTCGGAAGTATTATTAACATAAAAATTTTCAACGCGGGCGAAGCAGCGTCCAGCTAGTAATTAATACTGATTGAATTTTAGCGAGCTAAATGAGCTATCAACCAAAAGAAACATAAATTAAATGTAAATTCAATTTCTTAAATTGTTTAACGTTTCAGTTTAAGTGAAATTTTATGAGTAATTCTATTTTATGAGGTACAAATAACTCCCACGTCACTTCCGTTGGTAACAGGGATGAGGCTCTTCCTTATTAGAGAGGGCTTAGAACTTAATCCGTCACGTGCCTCCCGGCGGGCTGCACGGCTGCGTACGTATTATATTTAGAGGTAGTTCCCATTTACGATCCAAACATTTCCTTAAAGGTAAATTTCTGCGCGATATTTTTATTGCGTGTCATACGTCGAGTGCCGACACGAATGTATCTCGTTTAACTTCCAAGCACCCCACCTTACCCTTATAAATCATTCGTATATATGTTCTTATAAATTCCATTACAACTTTTTTTACTATCAAAATTGGGAACCAGACTATCAATTTGGTCGTCTGATGTCAAGTGTACGGTCACCACCACTTGTAGGTATCGACACTGTAAGAAATATTAATATTATATAGAACCCGACAAAAATCATGATGGTTGTGCGGAATTTTATTTTATTACCCCCGGATTATGCGATTGAAGGCCCCCATGTCGCAGATGTCCATAGGCGGTGGTAGTCACTCTCCATCTGGTGAGACTTTTTGTTGCTTGGCGGGAGAATCTAACAAGTGGATGGTATAGCAAGAATACAAAATATTACTAAGAATACTTTGTACACAGTGTGTACATGATTGTTAAACATTGGTGTAGCAATAAAGACATTTGATATATTGAGATATTTCTTCGACAGTCATCAATGCTATTATAAACCGCGGGTTCTTTAAAAGTATCTCAATTGTCATCTCTGCCAGTAATTACACTGGCAATAATTTCAAGCGGCAAATCGGTGGAATAAACACCGTGGATGTGTCAAAGACTGGACCATCACCAGTTTAACAAAGTACGTAATTGTTTAATATTCAAATCATTATCATATGATACATTAAACATTTTGTTTTACTTTTCTATTTATAGGAGGCTTTCGGAACCTTTGTTTTATAAATATGTATGATGTAAATACAGGTGTTTTCATTTGAAAATGAAAACAAACCGTACAAGTAACTGTTATTATATAAACATGTATGCGGGTAGATCTGTGCTTGACCTCGCGTTTGCCTTGGATCTGATACACCTTACCAACGCGAATACCAGATGTGAAGAATCATACACCTTCCCTGTTGGAAGTTCTGCTGACTCCTCATAGGTACAGCTTACACCAGTTCGTGGATCGTGGGTGGATCGACGTTTTCCTTGCTTTGCGGGCTGACACCGAGTGTGATACGCTTAGGTCAGCCACTGATGTGCAACTCTTTATTCCGTACTCCGCAATGCCCATCGGTGGCAAGTATTTATCGTGTAAATGTAAATAGGTGAATTTTTTGAAGATATAAATACAAAAGTCATAATTCTTAATAATATAAAATCATAATTTTAATAACAGAATGAAAAACAATAGCATTAAACCTTGTAACGTTTTTCATACATCACGTTTCAAGTTTTAATTCAGCGGCGAGATACATCAGGCCACAAATATCTCAACCCGTCGTCGGCCGCGAATCGGCAGTTTTATCAAAAAATCCAATTTCCCCGTTCGACCGTCACGTACCGACGGCAAAACAAATGTCATTTTTTGATTCCATTATTTTTCAATTAAAAACTTGTCCGGGCTTCACATTTAAAGGTCGAATTTATGACAACGATGTGCAACGTTCTTTATGTAAATTCTGAGTTAAATATTTCAGTAGTGAACATGTCCCTTTCGCATACAGCATCGCCAACGATTTAATTTTTCAAAGAATACTTTGTCTTCTCGTGTTCTGGTCTGAAAGATTGAGTCAGATGAATGATGTTACGTTACAAGAACAAAACTTACATTGACAGAGCTGTCTCAATTTTTAATTTGAGATTTTAGAACAGATTGATTTGCTTCATAAATTATGTCACAAGCACCAAAATGATTTACAACATTTCAGCACACTCAGTTTAGCTGAACTCGTTGTAGTCAAAAAATATATTACATTTATTTAGATGCTGGCTGTACCATGTCAAATATTAAAAGTGTCAACATAAAATCGGATCGACACAGTGTCAAAGGCTAACCGAAGCGCAATTGTTGCGATTTAACGAGTGCGTAAATTTCCTTTAACCCAGAAATGTTGCAAAGCATTGCCATAATATTAGAAAAATATTACACATTGCGCTTAGCCACACAACTAGAGTTTATGTATATGCAAGACAAATTGATAACCAGAATCGGAGACTAACCAATGAGGAATGAAACGATATCAGTCGAGGTTTCCAAGTGCGTTCTGCTATCGGTACTGCAGTCAAAAGTTAAAAGCGTCGATATATAACGCTGTATCGGCGGCTTGTCATCGTCTGACCGTCGTCACGCTCGCTATTTCCAACTAATTGTTCTGTTACATGTCACCTGGTATTACTACGGGAGTACTGTGTTAATATCAGATCACAACCCAAACGTTAAGTATAACCGTAAACTCATTTAATAAAACACGTAACAGCTATATATAATTCTTACAAATTTTAAATTGATTATTTTCATAAAACCTTTTATGCTAAAATAAATCTCAGGACCTGGTTCGTTGGTTTGAGCAATAAGCTGTGATATTGTGAAATTAATAGAAATAGAATACAACACTCAACCACCAGGTAGGTACCACCCACTTATCAGATATTCTACCGCCAAACAGCAGTACTCAGTATTGTTGTGTTCCGGTTTGAAGGGTGAGTGAGGCAGTGTAACTACAGGCACGAGGGACGTAACATCTTAGTTCCCAAGGTTGGTGGCGCGTTGGTGATGTAAGGAATGGTTAATATTTCTTACAACGCCATTGTCTATGGGAGGTGGTGACTACTTACCATCAGGTGGCCCATTTGCTCGTCCGCCTACCGATACCATAAAAAAAACTTGATTTTCTTTATTTTCAATTAAAACAAATTGCTTCTAATAATTACATTGGATAAGTTTATTCGTACATCATAGTAAGTCAGATAACCAAATAAATTAACACTTCCGCCTCCATCTATTTTTATCTTCTATTCTGTCATCTTGCTCTCCTAAAACGTAAATATAATAAACGTCTCGGTGACGTCGTGTAAAATGTTGACAAAAATTTATTAACGTTAGCTTTTCAAAATGGACGACGGAATTGAAATAGCGGTAAGCGCGCAAGTTTTCGCAAAATAAGAGGAGTTGCAAGGCGTGTCATTTTTAATTTATTGTCAATTATGTCATGGATTCCAATAATGCATAGTTGCATTTTACCGAAATGAACAATGTGTACACGCCATCGTAAAATAAACTCTATTTGTACGACAATAGCAAACAAACCAGTTTGACTTTGGAAATTATTTTATTGTCCAGTCTACCGCCAATACAGATAATTCAAAGACAAACGTTTTAAACTGGTAATGGACATCTGAAAATGAACTCTATGTTCGGAAGCTTAATATTTATTTTTCCTTGTGTGTTATTTTGTTTCATACAAAAAGGCATCGGTTAGTCCGGAGATTAAAGGACTGAGATTATTTTCAAAGCGCGTAGCAAGTGAGGATAATTGCAGTATGAACGTATTGTCTTAATTAGCGGTTTAGAACATTTATTTCTTTAACAATAATATTAAAAGCTTTTTATTTTGCTTTGTGAGATATTATTTCTGTATCGGATTTGTTGAAACTTTTTTTTTTTTATTTTTGTAATAATTTAACATAATTGTTAGATACTTTTACTTTATTGATAAGCAATTCAACAAATGTTGAATCTGTTACGTGTCATTGTAACATAATAATTGTAATTTATTCACAACTGATTACCTTAAATATCGTGTACACATGTGGGCGTAATTGAATTCTGTGTGCAAATAATGACAATTAGAAACATCGTCAGTTGTTAAAGAACGTTTTATTTTAACACACAAAAATGCATTGAACTGCTCTAATAAGCGTTGAAGGATAATCTTGTAACTCTCTCAAGACACTGAAGGCTTTCG
This sequence comes from Vanessa tameamea, assembly GCF_037043105.1. Taxonomy (NCBI): domain Eukaryota; kingdom Metazoa; phylum Arthropoda; class Insecta; order Lepidoptera; family Nymphalidae; genus Vanessa; species Vanessa tameamea. Next base: position 8,684,125 of record NC_087334.1, read on the forward strand.
CCCAGCGGGACACATACCGCTTGCTACCTTCAAACCAAACAGATGAATAACGTCAATGATAAATTGAATATTGATAAATGGCTGTAAATTCGATGAAGTCATATTAAGCAAACAATACATTAATAAAGTATATCCGTGTCGGTAGTAATTTGGCAATCAACAAGGCTTTCGATCACGTATGTACCAATAATGGCAACGATAACACTAGAGCATTAATACAAATCAGCTGCAAGTTGAAAGGCCAGTTTAATTTTATCGACCACCCGTGCGTCCCGTGGTTTGCCTGATTTGATTTATAGGTGTATGTTAAGCCAACTTGAATCAGAAGTATCAATCAATTAATGATGTTTTATAGCGTGGAAATAATTATAATCAAAGTCATTATTGACAGCACATTTTTGTAGCCTTTACAAACATGACATTTCATTCAAAATCAAAATATGCTTTATTCAAGCGAGTCTTTACGAGCACCTGTCAAGGTTCTACCAATATTAAAAGGCAAAAAGCTACGCAGTAAGTCGTATTCATTAATAGTAATAAAATAAATGATGTATGTATCTATACACATATAGTCAAGTGGCTACTTTACACTTACAAGATTTTGAAATCCCGGGCCAGGCCAAAAAACTATAATCTGATTATATTTTGAGAAAATTTCCGTACAAGTTAAAATAAAAGTTTGAAAATTGGCCGTCATTACACTAAAATCTTTGTCATAATTCAAAATAGCGCTATCCTTCTCAACAGTACGCATAAAAAAGAGATAGCTTTATTTGAATTCCTGTCAGTGAAATCTAAATAGAACATTCGGAAATTGGTGCTCCATCGATGTGTAAAGATTTCCAGGTCTAAATGTTATTGCGCAAATTAATAAAAGACACTCCTGGATCCTGATCCTAAATTGTAATTACCTAATCGAAAGCCTTCAATAGCTGGCCACGGTCACTTGCGGTTGAGCTGATTGTGGCCGCAATCCTGTGAGTGAACTAACTATTACTAACTGCCTAAAGTGGCCATATTCATTTCGGATTTTAGAAGATATAGTTAGTTTGAATTTAGTTTCAAGTTGATCACAGGCAGGCGATCAAGCATTGATAGTTGGATAAATATTTTTATGCTCTCTTGTAATTGTATTATTATAAGACACCGACTTCGCAAGAGTACAATTTAGACGGTACAGGTGTATAGTACTCGGGACTGATGTATAAATAAATATTGGACAACATCACATACATTACTCTGACCCCAATGTAAATAGCTAAAGCACTTGTGTTATGGAAGATCAGACGTAATGACGGTACCACAAACACCCAGACCCAAGACAACATAGAAAACTAATTAACTTTTTCTACATCGACTCGGCCGGGAATCGAACCGGGGACCTCGGAGTGGTGTACCCATGAAAACCGGTGTACACACTACTCGACCACGGAGGTCGTCGATGATGTAGCTTTCTACCAGTGACATTTTCACTACTTCCAAAGATTACCCCCTTCATACAAAACAAACAAACTTAACTCTTTGTAGTATTAATATAAATAAGTATGCCAGTCACTCTCGATGACTCTATCGTAAAACAAAGATCGCTGTTTCTATTCGGCGTGTCAACTGACAGGCCAAGAAGCTCAGAAAACGTCTACAGGAAGACCGTTTGCAAAAAAAAATATATCGTACAATTATTAGTGAGTACATTTCATAGAATATCACTCGTTGGAAATAAAGCGATTGCAAAATTAAATATATGTACATCGATTATTCTATTGAAATAACTATCTAGTAAGATTTAAATGTAAATAAATAAATTGTAAATATTATATATGGCAGGCCGAGAGCCGAGATGGCCCAGTGGTTAGAACACGTGCATCTTAACCGATTATTTCGGGTGCAAGCCCAGGCAAACACCACTGAATTTTCATGTGCTTAATTTGTGTTTATCATTCATCTCGTGCTCGGTGGTGAAGGAAAACAACGTGAGGAAACCTGCATGTGTTTAATTTCAACGAAATTCTGCTACATGTGTATTAACCAACCCGCATTGGAGCAGCGTGGTGGAATATGCTCCATACCTTCTCCTCGAAGGGAAAGGAGGCTTTAGCCCAGCAGTGGGAAATTTACAGGCATTCATTTTATATATATAATTACATTACATTAACGTAATGTAATTATATATGTAAAATGAATGTTGACATATATTTGGGATCGATAGACTTCGACACTCTTTGATCAACTACCATGAAAGTTGGAAATATTGATATTTTTTCATAGAGAAGATATTTATTATATTTACTTTGTCGTAACGGTCTGTTCGATAACGTTAACCGATCGCCATGACGGTTCGTTTATAAACAGAGACAGGAAAACATTAAACGAGTTTTGCTAATTTTATATTTATTCTATACAAATACACATGTATAAATATGTGCCTCATGCCGAGAGGTCTAAAGCTGTCAGCGATCCTGAGCCGGACGATGTCATTAATCTGAATCACACCAACATTAATCACCTAATTGATATACCGTTCACTCCACTCAGTTCCCAGAGCGCAAATAAAACTATCACGTATAATATCATGCAAAAATTAGCCTTAATGACAAAATTAATTGCCAAGCCGTACCCTGTTATAGTTTTGCGAGGCTCTAAACGTAAGCTTAATCACTTCTGACCTCCGCAAAAAGAACATATTCTAAATTTCTGGTCTTCACCGCGATTATTTCGAAATAAGGCACTTAAAATACGGTGGTATTCACCGAACTTGAAGAAGCAACCTTCAACTAGTGACCGGAATGATAAATAAAGTGAGAATTCGAGAACATTCCGTTAGCTGCCACAGCTAGTATCGGAATACTTGGCGTCGATGTTTCGAGCCTCGTTCAGTTCCGCGGTCAATGGGAAGGCAAAGCCAAATTGGCATCAAAAAAGCTCGGTGTGCTCAGCAAGGCAAGACAGTATTTCACGTCGGCCCATCGTCTAAGACTATACAAGGCGCAAATTTGGCCTCACATGGAATACTGCTCTCACCTCTGGGCGGGTGCTCCCCAGTACCAGCTCCTTCCATTTGACCGTATCCAACGTAGAGCGGCTCGAATTATCGACGATCAAGCCCTCTCCGATCTGCTTGATCCTTTGGCTTTGCGTAGAGATGTTGGATCGCTCTGCATCTTCTACAGAATTTATCACGGGGAATGTTCCGAGGAATTGTTCGGATTAATCCCGGCTGCTGAATTTCACCTTCGGACATCTCGTCATAATTCCAAATATCACCCGCACCACCTAGATGTCCGAAAATCCACAACAGCGCGATTTTTAAGACACTTTCTGCCTCGCACAACCACTCTGTGGAACCAGCTTTCGCCGGCGGTTTTTCCGAACCGATACGACTTAGGAACCTTCAAGAAAAGAGCGTACTCTTTCCTGAAAGGCCGGCAACGCACCTGCAAGCCCCCCGGTGTTGCAGATATCCATGGGCGGTGGTAGTCACTTTCCATCAGGTGAGCCTCCTGCTCGTTTGCCACCTCTACCATAAAAAAAAAAAAAGTTCAATTAACTCTAACTATCAGTATCAATAATGGTTATTGTATCTGTATACTATATATTCAGTAACAAATATCTTACCGGCGCGATTTAGAAATGTAATATATTTAAGTAGCGCCATCTGTTGGTTAAATATGGAAATAATTAAGATACGCATTTAAACACGCGTTCCAACTACTTGCCTGTCGTACCTCATATTATTTATTTTAATAAGAGAATACACATTCGCTAGCACGGTCTCGTAACACATAGAAGCATCTTCAATATCTCGTAAAGGTTTCAAAAGTCGTTATACTGGTTCAACCCTTAGAAGGTAAGTAGTCTAACAGTATTTTATCACATAGCCTCAATCAGAACACGCCTATTTGACGTCCATTCAATACATTTCCTCTTAACTCGAGAGGGCACATCCGGCCGCTATCTGTGTGTGACGTGGAGGCCTTTTTGCCGAGAACTTTGCAAGCGATGTATTGTGATGGAAAGAAAATGGTAATCGATTTTATTGGCTGATTCGGAATAAAATATTGCTCATAAGATAAAGTTAAGTATTTTATTAGAATCTTCTTAAATGTTTTCAGGGTAAAACTATTCGCGTGTACACACGGCAAGGTAAAGCCAAAATATCTTTGAATGCTTAAAGTAGTCATTATAACGAATGCACATTACATTACAGTACATTTTGATAGCAATTATTAGCTATACAAATAGATTATTTAAGATGAACAAGGTTAGTCTGCTCGATACCTGTGGCTTTCTGCTCCTAGTACTTTTTTTTTGTAACATATATATAAACTTGAATAAATTAAAATCTTCACAAAATTACTCTGTTTAAATTTTTAATTAATCTTACAAAATGACTTCACCTTCACATATAGACAATGGCACCGTATAAAATATAAGCAACTTCTTACAGGACTAACTGCTCACCACCCGGGGCATCCAAAATGTTCTTCTTGTGTCTGTAGTCACGCGGACTTATTCATCACTCACACTGAGTGAGTAAGTAAAGTAATACAATCGGAGTAAAGTAACACAATAATACTAATAATAGTAATACTTATTGTTAGTGTTACATAATCAAATAAGTAACTAAAAACATACTTGATGTGTATTTTTAAATAAATTCAAGTAATCGTGTAAATGTCTCATTGCTGGGCACAAACTTTCTCTCGTTAGAGTAAGGTTTTGACTTTATTCCACCTCACCGCTGGATACATACGTGGCAGAATTTCATCCGAAACAGGCTTGTAAGATCGTTTATTCCACGAATTGATATATTGATTACCAAATTAATTATAAAAACAAATCATAATACATGAAATTCAGTTACTTGGTGAATGTACGTTTAGGATTTGGCTATTAAATATGTTCAAAAACTACATATATGAATACAAGTAAATAGTAGAACAATAATATCGCTTTCAATTCGACCGTAACCTTAGCGGGCGTCGTCCACGTGTACACCCGAAGCAGCGCCGTCCTAACGCATTATCATCAGCAGTTTGGACATTTTCCAATACAAGCTTGACATTATCGTGACAGGGAAAATAAATTACACATTCTTACGAAGTTGTAGGTTATCTGACGGCACTTCGGTCACGTTAAATACGAGCACGAATACGTTTCGACTGTCAAAAGCAGATGGTACGTTACAGCGGGGAATTTTAACATTGAAGATTTTTTTTCGTCTCTATAATATATAGGATATTTGTAATGATCACAAAAGGTATTATTTACTAGATGGTAGGGCTTTGTGTAAGCCTATCTGGGTAGCTACCACCCACTCATCAGATATTCTACTGCCAAACAGCAATACTTAGTACTGTTGTGATCCGGTTTGAAGAGTGAGTGAGCCAGTGTAACTACAGACACAAGGGACATAGCATATTAGTTCCCAAAATTGGTGGTTCATTGCAATATATTAAATTTAACTAGTATTACTTGTTATTATGTTCTTGAATATGTAATAATAATAAACAAAACATTTCTAAGTTCCTTGAAAGGTTCGGTTTTAATTATCTCCTCGATACTCGTAGCCCCGTAGAGTTATGTGTAGATGTCTACATTGATAATTCTCCAGCCAAATATCAATGCGATGTGTTACTGTTTCGTTTTAAAGCCTGAGTGAGCCAGCGTCATTGTTTCTATAAATATCAGCGCATAAACGTACATGACGTATTAAACGCCACCAGGTTGCCCATTCGCTAGTCTGGTTTCATACAGAAACATTAAAAACACATCGAGTTTCGGTAATATGGCTATTCCCAAATATGATACCCCACATAACTCGAAACACTTTTTTATATTTACGAAGCATAATTACAGTATATATTTCGAGCATGTTTTTGCAACGAATGAGGCTGTATCTCCGCGCTCATACTACAGCTATGGGAATTCTCAGGCTCGATCTGACGTATTAACACCACGTATCTGGATACCTTCCAATATTGCCCTCAATATTTTAATATTATAAAACTCAGTTTTGAACTTAGCGCATTGCAGCTGAAAATGTTACGAAATAACTATAAATATTACAAAATACATAACGCATAAAATTGGGCATATTGTGTAGGACGCCATTGAGAAGTGGCTCTGACGTACTTGATGACGGAATTTAAGGATTGACTGAGTCTACATATATACAATTATACGGTTGTTAGGTCATACATTACATTACATTAGCAGCCTGTAAATTTCCCACTGCTGGGCTAAGGTCTCCTCTTACTTTGAGGAGAAGGTTTGGAGCATATTCCACCACGCTGCTCCAATGCAGGTTGGTGGAATACACATGTGCCAAAAATTCGTTGAAATTAGACACATGCAGGTTTCCCCACGATGTTTTCCTTCACCGCCGAGCACGAGATGAATTATAAACACAAATTAAACACATGAAAATTCAGTGGTGCCTGTCTGGGCTTGAACCCGAAATCATCGGTTAAGATGCACGCGTTCTAACCACTGGGCCATCTCGGCTGTTAGGTCAAGATCCTCAAATACAATTATTTTAATCGATTGGGCCCCCAGGTCCTTGTTGCCTTATTATGGTAATGATAAATGAATGCTTATTTTGCTTCCTAATTAATTTACTATTATAAATTTATAATTACTATTCGAATACATTAAATTTAATAATTACTTTGAACAAGTTTAATTTTGTTTAAAGTGTCTTAATGAATTTATTATAAAAGTTATGCCGGCTAACTTGAGTGTCGGTTACTTTCCGCTACGACGACCAATCTCAAAAGCATGTTCTTTATGACGGCCGAAGATAATAGTCTCTACGGAAGTGAGAACATAGGACCGACCGAAGAACAGATCCTTATGTCGGACGGGACCTCTAAAACACCTGACACTCGACCATCGGCTACTTATAGAGTGATATTTTTAATATTTTGATATATCGATTTAATAAAACGCGATTGTAACATCGTCAGTCCAGCGATATAGAAATTTTTTCGCACAATCTACGGAATTGATTGTAATGAAACAGATTTTATAATCGAAGTTATAAACTAGTTAGTAGTCCCCGGTTATAAAAATCTCTGTTATGAGGTGAGTCCATTTCTCTCGCACGATGGATCCATATCCCCCGATATGTGTATACGTGCGGGGACAAAGAAACTCGCCTATATTATGTTTCATAATTGTATTAAATTCTCGAAACTGATTTCAAAGTCAAATTTAATGTTTATATATCGGTTCAGAAAAAATACCTGTGGAAACTGGCACAATTAACAAAATTGTATGAGGATTCCTTTTTAATAATTTCAGTGTATATTATGTTTTTTGTGTAACCTTCACACGGTACGAAATATTCTTTAACCATTTTTTGAAATTATTACTAAAACCGTATTGTTATGGAAGGTACAAAGGCTAAAGCGCCAATGTTTTTCTTTGGCGCTTTTAGCCTCATTGCGGAGTATATACACACTATTTGTACTACAGGAATTAACTAAAGCCTGTAAATCTCCCACTCGAAGGCTAAGATCTCCATTTTTATTAAAGAAAAGAAAACTGAAATAAAAAAATAAAAAGTGAGTTTACGTAGCAGAATTTTATCCAAAACATGCAAGTTTCGTCGCGATTTTTACTTTCATCACCGATTACACCGCCATAAATTCTTACCTCGGTTGGGCCTCAACCACGCAGATATCTCAGCCCTCCTACAGAAGTAAGTTCATAATCAAAATACCTAAAACATAATCATATGCGACCCCATCAAATTATCTGATATCAGCGATCCGTTACACTAAAAATGCAGGTATGTTCAAACACAATTTTTAGAACAATAATTGAATCACTATTATAATTATAATTTACTTGATGGTGACTTTGTGCAAGCCGATCTGGGTAGGTACCACTTATCAGATATTCAACCGCCAAACAGCTATACTTTGTATTGTGGTGTTCCGGTTCGAAGGATGAGAGAGCCAATGTAACAAGGGAAGAAACATCTTGGATCCAAGGTTGGTGGCGCATTGGCACTGTAAGAAATATGAAGTATTAAGGCAACGTCTAGGGGTAACTACGGCGCACAATCGATCAGTAAGTTATATACAATAGAGAGCCGACATATTCGTATCAGGATAGCTTATAATGACAAACGCGCGAAGTTACTAAACTCATAACATATATTAGAAATAGTTTAAAGTTGTGACGTAGGTCCGACAGCGGTTTAATACTGGCCTGTCGGAATATGATGCGGTTGATTTGTATTTAAATTTGAATTTATTGTGACAAACACAGGAAATACGACTGAAATGTATATTATAAAAAAGTAATATAAAAAATTAAAGGAAAAATAAATAGGTTTATATTCTGAAATATACGTGAGAGTTTAAATTATACAATAATAATAATATATAACAATCTTTCATATTATACTCATTTTTATTATTCTTCTGATTAATTCAACGGTTAGACGAAAATGCTATTCTTAAAATTGTATTATCTTATGGATAAGTAAAAGATTTGACGAAAATAATTTACAAATACATTACGTCGCTGCAATTGTTAATAGACTCTAAGTCTTCAGAGGACTGATTTCTTAGATTACTCAAAGAGAGTAATAATATTTTCAGTTTTAAATAACAAAATATTAATCAACCCTCAAATCGCTCTCAACTTATCCACGAGTTATTCAAATTCCCAGTTTAATCGGTAATTTCAGTCTCGACTCGAGTACGAAGAACGCTTTAGTGAATTAACGTTTATGTTATAAAGGTTACACCGTTATCATGTTAATGTTACCATTACGGATAATATCGCTGGGGACGAAGAGACCGCGGCATCCGGAGGAAGGGTTAATTCATTGCTTGTCTTCATAATTTGGTATTTAGCTCTGAGTCGTCGAGCCTTAAAGGGTTATCGGGTTTCTTGAGAGTTTGGGCTCAATAACAATAAAACAAAATTATATAATTGCGATAAAAATTGCATTTCAACAAAAATTATACGTAATTTAAAATCGCTTTCAACATCAGAAACCACATTAACGGCTCCCGCAAACTTAGCTCGTATATTTTACCACGACGATTGCATTTTTGTGGCCACAAAATCTCCAGGTCGCTTCCAGAATTACCACAAACATGAAATTATTTGGTGTAAGCTTAACAATAATAATAAAATCTGAAAAATACTGTTTTTTCGGAAAAGGTTATTTCTGTAAAGATAGGGACGAATTGAGTATTACTTTCGTACGCATGTCAAGCGGATAGAGATAACCAAAACTTCACATAATTTAGCACAGGAGTACCTGATAATATAACAAGTTTGATAAATGCAATAGTTTTACGTCTTTTAATTATCTATTATCTATTATAATTATAATATATATATATATTATTTTTGCAATTACCGTATGAAATATATTCTATTATTTTATTTGTTACTTTATCCGGTCTACGTAGATATCACTCTATTTTAACGCCAAGCATGCTTAAAATTGTGTTTCGGTTTGAAGATGAGTCCCTCATGCCAATCACTAGAGGCACGAAGTAACACCTTCGATTCTAAGGCTGGCGGCGCATTAGCGATGTTATTCCTTACCGTTTTATGTTATGTTATTTCTTACAGTGTCTTTTTCACAAACAAACTGGGGTTCACCAGACCCGAGGCGACGATGTATATATGTTCACGCAACTAGCTTAAGGTTAAAACTCATGCCTTTCATATATATCAGGACAGTAGAGGGGATTAAGTATTATATGGAGAAATAATTACTTACAGGAAAATAAGAAAAAGCACAAACAATAAGGACATATATTTATGCCAAGAATATATGAATGAATGTTATGAAATGGCAAACTATGCCACGCCATTTCATAACTATATTTGTAAAATATATATATATATACATATATATATAGCTTAATAATTTTCATCCAAATTGTTGTGAAATAGCAAAATTTGAGTTGCGTTAATTCCTTTTTTTTTGCGATTCAACTCTTTCGCCTTATTAATCAGTGCTGGACGAGACGTTGTGCTGAACGGACTTGTGACACTTTTTTCCGCACAGGGGTCAGTAAAGAAAATCGTATGGTATCATTGTCACTAAAAAACCCTAACTGTAGCTTCTAGAAAATTTACATCAGTGACAAAAAAGGCCCATTTATTATAAATTTCTATAACTAACTTTTGAATTTATTATAATGATCAAAACATTTTTAAGTACTAAACCGATTCTTAATATTCATTCGCTTAAAGCAATCTTCTCTATAATATCAGTAACATAAGCTGCATAAAAATTATATCTTGTATAGTTTTTTATTTAAAATAATAATTTCAATGACCTTTGGGAAATAAAAAAAATGTCGCCAAACCCCTTTCTTAGAAAAAGGAGGCTAATCAATAATAGTTACAAAAAGAACTGTGTATGCAATATAAGATAGAATCAGACAAATGTCCGGGAGCGCGAGTGGTTTTTATAAAAAATAATAAAAATAAAATTTAAACTTATTTTAATTAAACTAATGAAATGAAAAGGTAGGTAGGAAGCTCATGCTACAATCAATTGAAATTAATTTTAATACATTATGTTCACATCAAATATGTTTCCTAGATATGAAACGATTCATGTTACTTTCCTAAAATGCTGATTAAGCATTAACTTGTACTGTTCTCACACCTTGGGCCTACATAACTAACTTCAAAATACTTACAGTTTGAGACATTAAATATAAACTATCTTATAGATAAGTCAAAGAAATAGAATCAGTGACAAGCATTGAATAAACACGAGAAGTAAATATAAACTTATATCAGCTCGCATCCGACTCCGCGAAATCAATAACTCCTGTTCTGGGGCAAGGCTTATTAAATTTTATGTTTTCAATAAACTCAATAAACAATCCAATAATATAGATGATAAAAAATATACAGTAATAGTATTCGGTTATACTATAACCGGAGCAAGATTGTTAGTCGTAAGTATATCACCAATAGCGGTGAGTTATGACATCCCCCCATACGCAATTACAAAAAAACAAGTAACGACTTTCAACATTACCGTCTCTAGAGAGTCGTTCACGGCGCGGTTACGACAGGTATACCTACTGAAGCCTTACACAGACGCACGTTAGCCGACCCTGTTCGGTACACGAAAGCACACATGGCTAACATATTATGTATCCCAATTTTGATGGCCTTTTCTGCGCTTAACTATCACATCAGATCATAGTTATTTAAATGTCTCTATCTGGTCTATGAATTAATGATTAAAATTTATTGATTTCTTGCTATAAACCTATTCATTTATTATTAAAACTTCTTTCATCAAAAGTTGTCTTTGAGAGATCGTTATAAGGGATAAGGCAACCCTTGCGCACCATTTGTTGAATGTTTTTTGTTAACAGTTATTTATATGTTGTGCAATAAAGTGTATTAAATAAATAAACTGTAACCACGATAAAAACAAATATATTATGCATAAGTTGTTATTTGGTTACTAATATTTAGTAATAATGTATAAAATTATACTACAAATATTCATATAAAAGTTAAATCTATAGAAATAAATAAAATAAATATGTTTTAAAGTAATGTGACGTAACGAATTGGTCTACGGGTCAGCCGTTTGGTGGGCTCAGATGTTGAGAATGACCGATTGGCGTTGGTTTTAGTGGTGCTCTCTGTAAGTCCTTCAAAAAATTATTAGATAACACGCATTTTTTAACCTGATTTTTAAGGAAGTGACTTGCGACAGCTAACCATTGATATAAAATAAAAATAACCACGAAACTTTCTATGTTCTATCAAATCAATTTCAAATTAAAAATGAAAACCACTACAACTTTCATCTCTAAAGTCGACATTAATACCGCAAACGTTGCTCATACTGTAATATAAAATACTAGCTAAAAATATACACACATCACACTCGTTGCGACTGCAAAGCTTCCTGTGTGATTGTGCAAGTCGAATATCCCTGGCGTTTGAATCTCACCTAATGTTTAACTCTCAATAAGACAAAAGACAAAGCCCACACGAGCTTCCCTTTTGCACTCTCAATTGTTTGAAGGCGAGCCTTTAATTAGACCACTACTCGAGTTTTTGTCAGACTTCTGTGTCATTGTTAGATTTACATTTTTAGTGAAGCTCAGGCTTATATTAACATACAACCGGCCGCGTTTTTAAATTGTTACTGCACTGTGGCAAAAATTGATGTTGGAATAGACTTTAATGGGAAGTTCGTTTACCGATATTTGTAACCTAAATCTCAGTCTGTCTGCCATAAGCAGTGTCTATCTCTTTACGAAAGAATTATCCAAGCAAGACAAAATTTTAATATTTTTGTTCCACCGGTTCTCAGGTCCGGTGGATCTTTTCCGAACCGGTGGTAGATTTTTGGTAATAATTTAGCAAGTACAACGCTTATATTTTGAATTGAATACCAGGTGGTTCGTTTGCTCGTGAGCGCGTTATAAATATAAAAAGAAATTTTATTTTTATGTCCAAAAGAGAATTATCCGTGACATCTATGTTGAAGGGACAAGAGCGTTGATCCTTAAATAATATGTTAAGATGCTGAAGATTTATGTGACGGGGCAGGCGACAGTGTGATGAATTGATTGTTGTTGTAACATCGCAACGCAATGAGCCGACCCTTTTGTATGCTTTAGTTGCGTAACAATAAATTACAAGTTAACGGTGATGTATGAAATACTCGAGTACAAGATTTTACCAGAAAATTCCATTTGATAAATAGACGGAACAAGGTCATTGGCGTTATAATCGTTACTACCCAAATCGGAGGAAATAATTCCTTTGTTACTTTATAAGGTATTGATCTAATTAGGAATATTTATGTGGATTCGTTTGTCTTGGCAAAGGTGAAAAAAAAATCTTAATTCGAGAAGGCTCATAAAAGTATTTTTGATTCGTCATTTCTGAATTAAATCTAAAGCTACAACCGGATCGAGAAGAACCGGCAATAAACTCAACAGTTACTCTTTTTCACCATTCCAATTACAGAGTATGTCAATAAAGTACAATTAAATTTGTATATGTTTATCCTGTTTAGAAATAAACAAACATTTCGTCCACGCATTTTATCATTAATATGATCTCCTACTGAGTAACATACCTTATTGTTCGATATTTTTTGACATGATATAAATCTTTTAATGGGCCAACGTAAAAAAAACTAAATCTACCAACTGTCTCCAATTGTGTCTTAGAAACATGCGCATAAGGCTTGATTACACTTAGTTCCAGATACGTTAATAAATTTAAAAAAAAATACATTTTTTTTTTAATTTGTATATATGTGTGTGTTGTGCCGATGTTCTAATTTAAAGTGTCCAATAACCAGTTGTATCGGTTGATATTTATATAGAATTATTTATTCTCGAAAGATATTTCTTAAATACAATTAGTTTTGTTACGAGTTTCGTGTGTATTGAGTTCGCGATCTAAGACGATAAATCGCAGAAGTGAAAGCCGATTACGGCAAATATTTATCTCTATTAGGAATACGCATCGTAATTTATATTCCCTCAAACATAAGTATTCTCATACTTATAAGAAGATTACAATCCTATGTTTATAAAGCTATTCGGCGAGGTTCAGTGTTTCCGAACGTATCGTATTCAAATTCTTTTATTCTTAGTTTTACGATCAACTTTCTATTTAACAATTTATTTATTTATTTGGGAAACAAACAATTTTAAAAACACTGTAATATAAAACAAAAATAACATAAAACACAAATCAATAAAGTTTCCACTGAAAGCTAATAAACAAAAAAATATATATATATATTTACAATTAAAATTAAAATTCAAACAAAAATGAAAACAGCATATAAGTACATTATCAATTTAATTTACAATATGTAGAATATGTAGAAACAACATGTAGAATATTTGTTTGATAAAAACCGTTTCGCTACAGAGTTACAGGGGCGATATATAATCACGTGGTGTATGGGAACCTACGAGTTCCCTCAAATTAATGACGAAATAATAAATACTATTTAAATAAGAAATTAATTTGATTTTCAATCAACTTACTTAATAAGATTAGCGTTTTCGATATTCACATTCCCGAGTGCTTTCACTGATTGCTCCCACCCGCTCCTCAGAGGTTAAGCGAAGCCTCCGTTAATTAAAATGTTTTAATCGATATTATTAACTACTGATTAATTAGGAAAAATATATGCCCAAGCCATTCTAAGCTCTATTATAACGAGATAAGTTTTAAGTTTCAATATAGACCTACATAGCGCTCGGCTACTTCGAATTGATCTAAATTTTATTTTAATAATTATACGGTTTACTTATAAATTAACAGCGGTTTTATATATACATACAATCTTCGGTTCCGGAATTATTATACACTAGCTGTGCCCGCGACTTCGTGCGTGTTTGAATTTAACAAAAGAGTTATTGATGTAGCCTAAGTTACTCCTTATTACATCAGATATCTGCCAGTGAAAGTCCCATTCAGTCCAGCCATTCCAGAAATTAGCCGGAACAAACAGACAGACAGACAAACATTGTAAAAAAAAATAAATATTATGGTATATGTACCGTGTATACATACATATGCATTTAGTAAAAAGCGGTTAGTTTGATATTACAAACGGACACGCCAATTTTATTATTTTTATAGAAGATAATACTCGTATAAGGCGAAGTCGCCAGTCGTGTCTATGTCTATGTTAACGCGATAGACTTAAACATTAGGAACCGGATTTTTATACGATTTTCACCAATAGATTGAGTGGTAGCTTCAAATTTAATACAACACTGTTACATGACTATGCAAAGACGCTTTTATTAGCCTACTTGAATAGAGAATACTTTGATTTTGATTCGTATACTGCAGTTCATAATTCAAAAAGTTTTTTGTAAATCGGCTAAGTTAAGACAGTGATTGTTGAAGATGTCGGAAAAAACCACGAACATTCTGACAATTAAATATACAACGCTATATATTTCGACATAAACGTTTCATCTCAAACCTTATTTTACACGAGCAAAGTAAGCTTGAGCAACTAGTATATTACAAAGATATTATATACTCGTTCATACAAAATTCTTCATTCATTGATTATTGATATTATATTCAAATAAATAATTCTCATTCATTCCTAACATTCAGTGGAATGATTCTAAATTAAATTTCAGTAATTAATATCCCAGATGTTGTATAACATAGAACGAGGGCGTACCTACTCGTACCGTTTGTATTGTAACTGGTTCGCGCGCGACGTTGTGGGAGAGACATTCATGGCGAAACAACCTGCGCCTGTTGGCACAACTGAAAGCCGTTAAGCTAAGAATTGAATTGACACGTATCTAGGCACTACGTTCTCACATACATACACATACGGTAAAGGGTTATAAATGAAATCAAATCAACTAAATACCTAATTGAAATTGCTTCTGCGCGCACAGAACACATATTAACACAGAGAAGCAACGAAGCATATTACACTATACGTGCTAAGCACACACAAAAGTGTAGAGATCGAGGTAGACATGACTGCACAAAAAAGCTTTTAGCCATTTGTCGTCACGGCTTACGACTGACCGAAGCCTGCACGTGTGATTTAATCCTGCCAAATGTACAACCAGCACGGCAGAGTAAGCTCCAAGCCTTTCAAACGGAGGAAAACGCCTTTGCCCAGCAGTGGTGTAAACGTCTGTCAGTGCAGTCATGTGATCTATGTATGATTGAAACTTCTCTGTTCTCTGCAACTAATTAAGTCGTGACGTAATCACTCGGCAGCCGCCCACCACAAAAGCCGTGATAATTTGTAAGTCCCTTTGTCTCGTTCCTGATCGGCTTGATGGGCGGAGGGCAAGGAGTTCCGCCTCCCTGTTCATTCGCTAAAAGCTTAACAAATTGCTGTCTTATCTCTTTGTTAAGATGTTGTTTACTGTTTTCTTTGAATTTAAACTGCATTCTAATGTACAGATATACGCTAGACGAGTTACATTTGGGATTAAAATGAGATTAATCTACGACTTGGAGGGATGCTATTATATTTAACATCGGAATGAGAATGTGAAAAGGACAAAAGAAATTGTACACTCAGCGTGATAACTTAATAGTATTTTTTTCAATAAATGGATTATACAACGCCTAAATATTTTTTCAAATCAGACGAATAAGCACCGAGATTGGCGTATAAACTAAATAAACTTTATATATGTGAGTTATGTATATTTCATTTTTTCCGGATTATCGTAAAAACCACGAATGTTGAACTGAACTTTTTTGTTATGGTTTATAACGAAGTTTATTGTATCGGTGGGGCACAGAGTATGTTAGTAGGTATATTGATGGTATTGTCAATTCTCCCGCTTTCAAAACAAATGCCACAGTTCTCATTTTTTTTATATGGAACAGTCGGCCAACGAAGTTTTACCAAATTAAATAATATATTTACATTATGTATTATCCGTAAATAAAATGTATTGTACTTACAATTCCGATTTTGGATCACAATTTTAAGAGACAATGATTACAAGATGTTTGAATAAAGGCGTAAATAAAAGTCGTGGCGGCAAAATGTAGCTCCTTTAGATTTTTTGATTCGATAATTGCGAATTTTTATTCGTGTCTATGTTTGATAAATCTCTTAACACGAAAAATATTCGTAACAGAAAGGGCTAATACTCCAGCTAAAATTGCACAAAGGATATTCAAAAATGAATTTTTCCAGTAAACCTTAGTATGTGGAAATGTGAAAATGATAATCTTCGTCTATTGGGGAAACAATTTTGAAGTAGTTAAGCATGGAGATTCGTCAGAAATGTTAACGATGTTAAATGCGCTGGATACAGTCGGTACATCGAAATTATCGCGTTCGGGATTCGCGTTCGCAAGCACTGCTCTGGTGATTTACGCTCGAATCTTCATTCGTTAAATGTCTTACTAATTGCGACCTCATCTCTCTGTTAAGACGCCGTTTGTTTATTGCCGTCTTCCTAACATTAAATAAAGATTTTCTTATTTTGTACAGTTAATTCTGTTAGTGTTAACTGGGAACATTTTTAGTATCGCTTGATAGCTTACTTCTTCTTTTTTCAAATCAAAATATAATTTATCTTAAAAAGCACTGTTATCAATAATATATTCTAATAATATATATTTTAAAATAATTTATATCGATTATATTAAGTGTCAACCATATCTTAAGGATTCAAATTTTGTTTCGACCTTAAAAGACTCATTGATTGCTGTGAATTACAGCAATTGTTGCCGAATCCACAAAAATGTTATCGTATTTCTGTTACAAGAATACGCAGTAATGTCGACAGTCGATATTTCGTACTGGATAAGGTCAGCAACGATCAAACAATAAGGGATATGGGCGTGATTTTAGACACGAAATTGCATTTATTGGCTCACATTGAGCACGTTGTTGAATAAGCTTTTTTATCTTAGGTCTTATACTAAAAAATAATAAGGATTTTAAAAATTATTCGACCTCCATTGAACTCCTTAATGCTTTTGTTAGAAGCAAACTGGACTAGTGTTTCGTAGTCTAGAATGCTCAATACATAATATACAGTCAAGGAATCTAATTTGTGCAAAAAAAGTTTTAAATATATATCACATATCACTTCTATTACTTGGGGGTACGGTTTTATGCAAGCCCGTCTGGGTAAGTACCACCCACTCATCAGATATTTTACCGCCAAGGAGCAATACTTACATGTTGTGTTCCGGTTTGAAGTGTTAGTTGGCCAATGTGATTATAGGAACAAGGGCTGTAATATCTCAGCTCCCAAGGTTGGTGGCGCATTGGCGGTGTAAGAAATGGTTAATATTTCATACGGCGACAATGTTCCATGTGCCGATTAGCCAGTCCGCTACTTATTTTATAAAATAAATCATCTTTATCATATATAAAAAAATCAGCAGGTGTCATATCATGCTGTTTTCTTCTCTTCGGAAATTACTAGACATGATGTTTTTATACAAACATTTTAATATTATCACAATCGTAGCCAAAGTTTGCAGCTCGTACCTGGCCAAGCACCCAAGTCCACATGTGTTTAATTTGTCTTCGTAAACCATTTCGAACTGGGTAATTACTGAATGTCTGATATTCATGTAGCTTCATAAAATAAGATAATATAATAAAAAAACTTCTTTTTTGTCAATTCCGATCTAGATTCTGATAACTAGTACGTAGATGTAATGATCCTTCGTTATATAAATATATTACACGGGGAGACGACTGGTTGTCCTTAACATGAGTTATTGAATTAGCATAGCTAGGATAGCCCGTAACTGATCTATATTTCGTTTGATGGTCATTTTATTATACACTGAGACGTATATTGTCCTAGATCAACCATGTAATTGTTCATAAATATGTATTTGTGAAAAAAAAGAGCCAAAATTGTGAAAAATAAAAAAGTTCCAACACGTGCAACTTACCCGATGATTGCGGGTTCAAACCCAGGCAAGCACCACTGAAATTTCATGTGCTTAATTTGTGTTTAAAATTCATCTCGTGCTCGGCGGTGAAGGAAAACATCGTGAGGAAACCTGCATGTGTCTAATTTCAACGAAATTCTGCCACATGTGAATTGCATTGGAGCAGCGTGGTGGAATATGCTCCATACCTTCTCCTCGAAGGGAGAGGAGGCCTTAGCCCAGCAGTGGGAAATTTACAGGCCGTTAATGTAATGTAATGTATTTGTGGAATAAAATATATTATCTATTTTAAAGACTAACATTCTAATCAGAAAAGTTATATAAAGCGTTGGCGGTAAAATAAATAATTGGCGAGCTGGTGGTGACTAGCTGCGGACACGCCTACCGTCAGTCGTATTGTAAACAAAGTAACAATACATAACATAGCATAACAACCTGTCCTCATTAAATGGTTTCGACTGAAACCAGGATCGGCTCGAAATTATAACGTCGTTTTATTTCGTTTATTTGGCGAATAAATTAAATGAATCGTTGTATCTCCATCGACGTACTTCGACCGTCGTCGACAAGCCCTCGAGAACTCTCCACTAAAGTGTGAGGGTCTGTTTGTACAGCCCTTAAGTATCCAAGAATTCTACGAAAACAGATTTCGTCTGTTGTATTAGGCCCTTTTTATCCTGTATTTGTATTTAATTATCTGTTGCAATTTCGGTAAGAATAAGAATAGCTTTTTAAATTTAGTGAAATGTATTTTATTCAATATAATTGCGTCACAAACAAAGTAGACACGAAGGTAGAGCATTTCCATTTTTATTCGTTGATCATCTCGACACCAGCAATTTATACTAAGCTAACTCTTAAAAGTGTACTTTACAGAGACTTATTTCAAATTTGGTACCGCTAATAGTTTTCCTTAAATATTTATATTTTTTTATTTAACGCAAGTTAGCCGTATATTAATTAATAATTTCTCATTAATGTATTTACATATTACAAACATCTAACTAATGTCAGCGTAGTGTATTACGGCAGAGCATAGTGCTAAAAAAGCTATATAGCGTAATGTACATCGAACTGTGGCACAAGTTAACGTATTTTTTTAACTTTTCGATGAACTATAATAATTATGATTATAATACGTCATGTCGATTTTTATAAATTCTTCTTAAGATTATATTATTTTTGTGTGTAAATATAATATAATAAAAACAAAAACAGTACATAGTAATCAACTGTTTATTTAAATTTCAGGTAAGTATTTATTAATTAACGATAGATTAATATAAGAGATCAGAGTCAATCACGAGCTCGAATGCGTTTATAATAATATTTAACTCAAGGTTCTACTTAATACTGTTACACTTAATAGAAAACAAAAACTTCAAATTGCTAAAAGGAAATCACTTAATTTAAACATACATAGCATTCAAACCTCATCATCACTAACTAAATTCTCCTCATGTTCAGTTGTTAATAAATTTCTATAAAATGTGTGGTGTTTTTCGTGTATAATATTTTTATCACAATAACATTTTAAGTCTTTATATTTTAGTAGATGAATTTTTAGCAAAGTTTTGTATGCTTTTTCGGGAAAAGGCTCCAAATTGGATAATCTAGTAGATGTCTTTTTAAAACATTGTATTAATAATTGATTGCTTTCTTTATCACTTAAACTATACTTATATTCCAACAAACCGTAATTTTTTTTACTTTATTCCACATAATTTTATCGTTAAAATCAAATATCATGTTTTGATTGACCTCGATTACATTATAAGGATTACCATTGACTTTTGCCCATCGCACTAGTGAGCGCACCATTCATCTGGCGAATATACCTCTTTGCCTCTTGCAGTCTTTTCTATTAACGCATGTACCGAATCGCCCTCATTCTGTGTGTGGCCCTTTTCCATAAAATGGTGTCTAATCTTCATTTTAAATTTTTTAGCAGCTAATAAGTACATATAATAAACGATACGGTTTCGATTTTGTCCCCGCAGTTGTCTGACCAGGTTGACTTCGTGAACTCCCTTGGAAACCATTTTATTAAAAAAATCGTATAAGCAACTGGCTACTTCATTAGCCCCCTCTTTTAGCCGTTTGTTCATCCCACATATAACAAAATCCTTCTTTTGATCCCATATTGTAAATTGTAAAATTATATACATTGAGCTTACGCTTATAATAATAAACACTTTTATTACCATGTGGTGAGCTTAAAACTTTTTGAAAATCAAATACAATACAAGCTACTTTGTTACTAGAGATAGCTAACAGTTTATATTCCAATTTTAACTTGCGGGACATTTCTTTTTCCGTTAGATGCTTAGTGAAGTTTTATTTTAATTCATCAGTAGGGTGAGATGTGTTTTTGTACTGATGACAAAGGTCGCATTGGTCTTCTTTTGGTAAATGAAAGCCTATCTTTAAATTAGTGTTAACAATATCTCTATACTGTCTTACTGTCTGTACTCTAACATCATAGTTGTTATCGGTACACCACTCAACATATAATTTAAACATTTTTGAAAATGATAAAGAAGGATCTAAGTATTTTTTACTCGTACGTTTTCTTACGTAGTGAGACTCGACAGGGGTGAAAAAATTGACGTGTTCTATGACACTCTGTTTCACTTCATTTGAAATGACATATTTATGGTTTTTATGCCGACCTCTGTGATCAGTAAAGTCAGTAAAATCATTGTTATTTTGGTTTTTCCGTATTGCAGTATAAACAAAATCTTTACTAACATTAAAGGTGTTCAAAAACATTGTTTTGCAAACTTTTTGTAGTATGATGCCGTTTTCAGAATCTATGGGAAGGTGGTAATGCAAGGTGTCTGATCGACGATTATATTCGCTTTCGACGTTAGTGGCAGTCCTTTTACTTTTTTGTTTGACATATTTGGCGATGATTTCCCATTGTTTGGAGTGATTTCCAGTACCCCAGAACTTATCAAACAGATTAATACGAATTTCTTGGTTTATCTTGTCATTGCATTGCATACGACAATTGACGCAACTCACTTTAATGCTTCTCGCTGTTTTTGTTTTTCCCGTTGATGTCGTTCACTCCAACCCTTTGTTACATAATCGTTTTCTCTTTCTCACGATCCAATTATCTTCAAGCTTAAGACGCTTGAGACCCACGTCAGTTCGTTTTTTCGATCTACGTTTATTATATTTTGGGATAGATAGGGCAGAACAGTTACTATTTAATGTTACAGGCGAGGATATTGAACAGCAGGGAGTAGATGTTGCCAATTCTGAATCTATGTTATTGTTAAGTGCGTTATCTGTATATGAATTGGGAAGATTTTCCTTTGAAGATTTGGGCGGACGCACATATTTCAGGTGTGATCGCATCATTTAACATTTTTGGAGATTCCGGAAAATCACAACAAGGTGAAGGTACGGGTGTATTATTTATGTTGTCAGAAGGATCATTAGTAATCATCGAAAATAAAGGTTCGATATTTGGTGGAGTTAATGTTAATGGAGAAGGTTTTTGGATAGAAGTCAATACCTTTGGTGAATATATATTAAATGGAGTATGAGGAGCCGCCAAGTTGTTTAGATTGATTTCTTGTAATACTTCATCATTTTCATAACTGACTATATGCTCTTGAATAGGCTCATTAAACATGACGTCTTTATATAAGGCAACGAATTCGGGATTATCAACCTCGGCAGGTAATGTCGACGATTCTATAACAATAAGTATAATGTATTGATTGATGCTCATTAATTTTATTTAAAAAAAAATGTACTTTAAAAGTAATAGTCAAGTACCATCAATAAACTAATATTATATTATATTAATAACGCATTAGACTTACCTCTCTCGACAGTATGAAGCAGTATCTCATTATTTTTGTCATCGTTCGTCAATAAATATTCCTCCTTTTTTGTTAATTCTACTAAATATTTAGCTCGGTTTCGTGATATTTTTGTAATAATAAAACAACACTTACAATATTCTAAATAACTTAAAAAAATGCTAACAATTAAAGTAAGTTGTTAAAACGGCGCCATCACATCTGTCACACGGCGACAAGTGACGTTAGATTAACGTAAACAAACAAGCGTTGCGGTCCCTAACCCCCCCTCACCCCGCACACTCTCCGCTAGTAATAGTTAGCGTTATGTAAATCGATTGATTGTAAAAAGTGCCTTTAATTAGCGTGGTATAAGATTTGTAACTTCGTTATTTTTATGTATTTCTTCACGACTTTTCTTATACATATAAAATAACATATTTTAAGCAACTTGGTATAAAAAAACGTTTTTCACTAAAATTCGAGTTAGCGTAGTATAAATTGTTGGTATCGATCTGATCTGTGACCAAATATTAAATATGGTTAATTGTCTCTTTGGGATCCAAGCTGTGATTACAGCTGCAGATCGGACCAGTACAGCTCGTATTAAGGCAATGGTTACTCCCGTGCATCGGAGAGCACGGAAAACTGCTGCTCTTAAGCTCAGTGTCGGTTTGCCTCATCTAATATTAGATTATAATAAGATGAAGTACGGGAATTGAGGTGCATTTGAAAATGTACACGTACTAAATCAATATAGACTTCTTTTCTCTTTAAAATTCCTTGATCTTTATGATCCCTCGAGTGCACAAGTGCACAATGAAATTTTCTACCCAAGCTTCGTCAAGAGCAACCTAATAAGAAATTGGAAATATAATTAATATTATTAATATAATACCAAGGACATTGTCAATACGCCACCAACCTTTCCCTTGTGCCTCTAGTACACTGGCTCACTTACTAATACTACAAATATCTGTTCGGCAGTAGAATATGCAATGAGTATGTAACTACCCAAATATGTGTGGCTAATGGATCAACCGCCAAGTGTTATCAAAACATACTAATCGAGCGGTATCAATATCAGTTAGCGTAAGTTTTCTAATCGCGTACGTTGCGGAGACTTAACTTTAGAGGCGATAACTGGAGATCTCGCTGAAGTTTCGAGTCTGAAGTGATTGGGTTTACATAATATTGCATACAGCTAATGACATAAAATAAATACACTACTTGACTTTATATATATATAAAAATCGGAGAGCTAAATATTATTACCAATGTCCATACTAATATTATAAAGAGGAAAACTTTGTATGTTTGTTTGTTTGTAATGAATAGGCTCAAAAACTATTGGATCGATTTAAAAAAATCTTTCACCATTCGAAAGGTACATTATCCATGAGTAACATAGGCTAAATTTTATTTTGGAAAAATAGGGTTCCGTAAGTTATTTTGCGTACGTTGCCTAAACTATAAAAGATAAAACCATAAAATGTTCAAATTAATTGTAGATCTTATAAATATCTACAAAAAGTCCGCGACACACTATACCTACCTAGGTCGAGTGAGGCACAACAAGCATTTTTTTATTTAAAAATAATGAATTTTTTTGAAAGACAATCTATGCAGCCTTCGGGTAATGACTGCGTCGTCGATGTTAGTGTCGGTGTCTGTGAATTGACCTGGGAATCATTTTGCTGACCGTGTCTTTCCTGGGTAGGCTTTTTGCAGCGGTAACCGATATCCACGCGGGCGGAGTCGCGGGCGACCGCTTGTACAACCCGCACATACATAAGCTTACTTCGGGAACCAGTAAAACACTTCACTTTATACACTGATATTTTATTCTTCACGTATACGTTATTATTTTTGAACTGAATACACAAAACATTTCTCGAACATTAGTATTTACAACAATACCAAACGTTAGCGCGATTTAATTTTGGTACAGTGACATCTATTATTTAAATAATAAAACATATTAGAAATTACTTTTAACTAAATACTTTTTGCATAGCTCTGACGTTGTATTTAAAAACTTACACCTAATGACACAAATCGAACTATAGCGATTATACATCCCGCCCACCATGGACCGAGACGGTTCATAAGTAATTCAGGAAAATATTATACAAAATCTAAACAAAGTTAACAATACCGTCCAGAAAAAAAAATATACATAAATTTATACTAACAATCAATGGTAACCCAAAACTAACAAACTGCTTAAGAAAATAAATTAAACTACATTATATTATAAATTCCAATTAATATGAGACAAAATTAAATAACTAACTTAAGCATTAATGGGTAAAATACAAATTTTAGAAACGGGTCTTTTAATAACATTGCCATTACATCTTAAACTTACAACACGCGTAACATTGTCCGAACGAGTATGTTTATCAACAATTATGTCGTAAAGCCATCTAGCTGGTGGAAGATTTTCTTCCTTCAACAAGACAATATCTCCAATTTTTGGTTCGGGAGAGTGACGATTCCAACGATCACGATGTAGAAATTGTGTTAAATATTCATTGGACCACCGTCGCCAAAATCTTTGAGTCATTCGTTAAATAAGTTAATACAAGAATCCTTTTTAAAACCGAGCATACGCGATCCGGTCATCGACCGATCATTATCGCCTCGGTATACCTATCCCCGACTAAAACCTTATCAGAAAGCGATATTAGCTCGCTTCTTTCCATGGGTAGCTCGGTCATACTGGCCGGCGACCTAAATTGTAAACACCCTAGGTGGAACTCGAGAGTGACTAACGGTAACGGTAGCACACTAGGTGGTCTATCCGTTCTCTCGAGATTTAATTTTGAAATTATAGCCCCTACAACTCCGACTAGATTTCCTTTCCATAACAGCAACGATCGTGATAGAGCCGATGTGGTAGACATTGCTATTTTTAATGATGTGGCGCTTCGATTGCGTTCCATACAAACTTTACCCGAGTTAGACTCGGACCATAGACCAGTTTTAATACAGCTAGGACCCGATCCTGCGCTTAACTTACAAATTAAAACGATCATCGATTGGAAAAAGCTCGAAGAGCAATTCCGATCGCTAGAATCGCCCGCGCTAGACTCAATACCCGACGACATAGACACGGGAGAAGTTGCTAAGTCGGCGACGGTTAGCGTCACGCAGTGTATCCGCGACGCGATCGATAATAGTACTAGGGAGATTCCAGTGCAACCAGACGGACGCTGGGAACTCCCTAGACATCTAAGAGACCTAATCTCACGCCGGAATGCGGCCAACAGAGCCCACGATTCTTGTCCTTCTCACGCGAATAAAAGACGACTCTGGAACCTGCAAAGAAAGGTTAAAACCCGAATTGCAGTTTACGGAGGCACGCGGTGGGATAGATATCTAAGTGAACTGTCACCGTCTCACTTAACATATTGGTCCCTCTCGAGAAAAATTAAAACCGATACGATTTCGAACTTACCACCCTTGATCCGTCCCGACAATACAGTTGCTATTGACGATTGTGATAAGGCCGAGTACTTAGCGAGGAATATCGAGAGCCAATGCTCCCTTAGTTTACTCCCCTGTGACCCCGAGCACCTTGCAAAAGTTGACTCGAGGCTCACTCAACTATTAGACCGACCCCTTAGTGATCAACCACTCACCCCGACCACGCTAGATGAGGTCAAAAAGATAGTGCACGATCTACATGCGAAAAAGTCACCCGGACCGAACCGCATATCTAATAAAGTAATAAAATACTCACCCGCTCAGATCCTTTGCAGATCCATGGAAAGAGGCTACTGTAATAGGAATTCACAAATCCGGCAAGCCGAGGAATCTCCCCACGAGCTACCGCCCCATAAGCCTCATCAATTCAAACTGGGCAAAATATATGAAAGACTTATATTAGCCCGTCTCAAAACATTTATACAGATTAATAACTTCCATCTCAACGACCAATTCGGCTTTCGAGCCGCACACTCGAGTACACATGCCGTGCACCGCATAACGGAGTACATACTAGCAGGCCTCACCGCCGTGTGAACCATAGACACACAGGCGCCCTCTTCCTCGACGTAGCGAAAGCCTTCGACAAGGTCTGGCATAACGGACTTATTTATAAGTTACATATGTTAGGCTTACCCGATAGAATAGTACGTCTAATACACGACTATCTCTCAAATCGCACATTTCGCTTCCGAGTGGAAGGCACTCTATCCACCCCCCGCCCCACCCGAGCCGGAGTCCCTCAGCGCTCAGTGCTCTCTCCCACACTGTACTCACTGTACACTTCGGACATCCCAAAATACAGGAATACAGAGTTATCACTATTCGCGGACGATACTGCATTGTATACGACCGCTAAGTCAACTAAAGTCATTACATCCCGCCTACAGTCGGCGATCAACGCTCTAAGCGATTGGTTCCGGAAGTGGCGGATCGAAATAAATCCCGACAAAAGTACCGCGCTTTCACCGTGATATAAATTATAATACTAGAACGTAGAACTAGACGTTTGCCTTAACGGCACACGAGTCAGCCTTACCCCGAGCCGAGCTGATAGATCGAATCAATATAAGAAAAATCGATCCCCTCACCCGAGGGGCAAAACTAAGTAACTTTATTAGTGCGCGGGAATTAACTGAATTTCTAAGAATTCTATAATTTGGTGGGCATGCAGACGGCTTAAGTAAATTAAATTCTAAACTATCTTCATGGATATTAAGTTTCGCCTCGCTTAATTAATAGTGTTGTAAAATATTCTATAACATACAATTAATACATTAAACGACTAAGCCGAAGTCAAAAATCGTTATTAATTATAGAAGCATTACATTTACTTATCTTTGGTCAAAAAATCTACCGCCGATTGGAAAAGAAACAACTCGCACCTGAGATGAACCGGTGAAAGAACTTAGTATCATTGTATGTACAAACGTGCCTTAACGATTTTTTTTTAATGTTGGTATTAAATAACCTTGACGTTAATGAAAACTGTTATATGTTGCGCGAATAGCCCTCTTCTTCTACATTTATCGTACTGATATCGGTTGCTAGAAAGCTATAAGACGTTATACTATGGAAGTAACTAAAATAAACACGACGAGAAAGTATCTAACACTCTTATTTTCATAACCGCGATGCTACAGAGCTCAGTCTGAGCCCCCTTTCCAGCTTAGAATCCTTAATGGCCTAACACTTTCCCATTTACTACTAAAGAGGTAACGAGTTGGCGAGTAGACTGAGCTCCGCATTATTCGCGGTTTTATACATGTAACATTTGAAGTCGCTTAATAGAGAATTATCAATACTAATCCAATGCACTATTTCTGAGAGAGCAGTGTTTACATCGTCAGATATTGATTGGCGATATTGATCAGCAAACAGTTGTCTTGTGCGAGGCATTCAAAATATCAAAGGTCATTTATATACATGATGAAGAGAATTTTACCATAAATACAATAAATAAATAATAAATTTACCTCGACGTAGTTCCATGCTCACTGGAGTCACAGAAGACCCCTTGACATACAAATCGACGCTTTGAATTCGATTGCTTAGATACGAAATAAAAATATTGAATGCGGATTCTCTAACACCATAATTAAGATCTGAGTATTTTAATTCAGTAGACTATAATAATCTTTAAAGTTATGGTATACATTTATAAAGAGATATCCCTTTCGAAAACTATCAAGAAACCTTTAATTTCTGCATTAGCTTTAAAAAATACTAACGCAAATTATACATGATACACGCAGCACGCAGCGAGGACACTATAAAAAAACAATAACCAATGGATCGCCTTCCCTATGTCCCTCGAGCGAGTCACGTCTCGAGTCGAGGTACGTTTGTATTTGAGCAAAAGGAGGTGAACTCTCGACTACCTCAAAAGCCTACGCGCTACGAGGCAATCAACGTAGCAGTAATAAATATACATATGTACCTACACGCATATTTCAATTTTCATAAATACCCGTCGCTTACGATAACAGTCATTTAAATATAATACTAAAATCTTATATGTAAATTGAATTTGGTTGCCTTACGTACAAAGTAAAAGAAACGCAAACATTATCTAAGAATCAATACATCACATAAATATATATTGCCTTTGGCTCAAACGACAATATATTATACGAATCAAAGTTAGAAGAAGTTGAGCTATCATATATATCTTCTATGTGGATAGTTTTCAATAAAAAATAACGAGGCAGTCGAAGCAATATTCCTCATATTCACGTGGGCGGAGGGCGCGGACTTATCGCGGTAATAGAGAGCTCCGTGTTCACAGATTCACCGCAGGGTCGCTTGTATTGTATCTCATATTCCCGATAGCTGAAAATATTGTAACTGTCACAAAGGGTTTATGAATCGAACGTCGAACGTGGCGCTGATATGTCGCTATTATTTTGACTTCAATGAATATTTGTTGTATTTTGATACTCGAGACGTTTACGTTATCGAAAGAGTGTCGAGGCGAGCAGGAACGACGGTTTGTACAATTTAAATTTATTAAATTGACTGAATTGAAGTTATTAAATTTATTATGTATTCAAGTTAAAGAATGTAATTAGTATACTTGAATAAAGTATATTTTGATTTTCGCATAATTGTATTATGTAAACACCATTGAAATTTATTCCATAACACTGGTTGGTGGATACCGGTATGGCAAATTTCATCCGATACACACAAGATCCCTCGAAATGTGTTGTTTCATTGCTAAATAACTAATAAATAATAAACATGATATTTGAACCAGCTACCCTTGGTTGAAACCCTCGTGTTAAATCCACTACGCTATCTCGTCTCATTAGTAGATCCATAATATTTTTTACAAGCACAAGTCATTTGTTGAGCTTCATTAGTAGCAGTTCATAGATTTTACTTGATTGGTCAGACATCTAACAAAAAATATCAAAAGGTCCAATCAGTCGCTAATGGCGTCCCCCGTTACTATGCGTTGATTAGTTCACCCGCAACGACGCAATGTTATACCTATAATGTTAACCCTGTGGTTCCGAGAAGATACAATAGAGCCATCTGATCTCAACCTCTGTGAGTGCTAAGACCAACCGAGCTGAGAGGCGCCTTATTTATTTACTCGTTTAGTGGAAATCAAAATCACAAGCAAAAGCTTTCCCTGGAAACCTTGCAAACAGTTTCGTAACAACTTTCGTAACAACAACAACAAATATTCATGTGACACATACATGTTTACTAATATTTTTTGTCATCACTGCAAGTATGATATCATTTATAAACATAAACCACATGGAATTCAGCGGCGCTTGGTTGTTTTTGAACTCGCCATATATTCTGGACCGACGAGACCAACCCTTGATTAAATAAACGATAATAATTTTATAATTTAGCATGTAATCACGAGAACGAGCGCAACCATTCAGCTCGGAAATATCGGTCAGCCTTCGACCCAGCTCACATAATCGTCAATGAGCCAATATTTCAAATTCTATCCCCCATTTCGCCACCTCTCACCGACGCCGCTCAGAGCGGGAACTCGATAAAAAACTCCTCTTTTTATTACAAGCGCCGGATTTCCGACCGAAGGCTCGTTCCACTTGCTTTAACTTCGTGCAACACCTTCCAAGATATTTTTA
Source organism: Vanessa tameamea (assembly GCF_037043105.1). Classification (NCBI taxonomy): domain Eukaryota; kingdom Metazoa; phylum Arthropoda; class Insecta; order Lepidoptera; family Nymphalidae; genus Vanessa; species Vanessa tameamea. Next base: position 8,713,982 of record NC_087334.1, read on the forward strand.
TTACATTTATAAAGTCAAATATATGGAATTAATATTTTTCCATCTTCGAATTGAAGTTTATTTTTGGGTTGGTAATGTTATTTTCATAGTTGTTTATCAACGATTTGGTATTTTAACATTGATAGTTTTTAAGTAGAGATACCCAAAATGGCATATTTTTGTATTCACATAAAATGTTGTATATAATATATAAGTTTGACATAAAAACGAATGTACATTTCCTTTAAGTCTATTTTTATCATTTTAAAACAAAATTAATACACTTGACCTTACATTAAGAAGAGAGCAAAGGTGGTTAGAACGTGTGCATATTAACCGATGATTGCGGGTTCAAACCCAAGCAAGCACCGCTGAATTTTCATGTGCTTAATTTGTGTTTATATTTCATCTCGTGCTTGACAGTAAAGGAAAACATCGTGAGGAAACCTGCATGTGTCTAATTTCAACGAAATTCTGTCACATGTGTATCCACCAATCCGCATTAGAGCAGCGTGGTGGAATATGCTGTAAACCTTCTCCTCCAAAAAGGAGAGGAGGCTAAAGTCCAGCAGTGGGAAATTTATAGGCTGTTGTATTTTGTTGTTACATTAAGTATTAAGGAGTAAAGAGCAAGTTTATTGCCACATCAAATTCAAATTTGAAAGTTTCACGAAGCGCGACAGTAACATATCTAAATAGTATGAGTAACACTTAAATCGCATCAAAATACTATAAATCAGTTCCCTACATTTTACGAATGAGATACGTTCAAATCACCTTGTCGTGCTCTGCACTATTTAACTTGAGGTGGTTCCGTACACGCTTTTACAGTGATAGGTGCGACCCACACAGTTGTGGATTAGATGTACTATGTACTGTGTTGTTTGTTAGCGTTCCGTGACGAATGATGTTTTTCCGACCGATTTCGGCCACGACGACAAATCTCAGCGGAGACTAGCAAACGGCAGGATACAGTGCTCTAATACAAATGCACACCTTATTCCCCTATTCCCGTATCCCTATGGGATGGCTATAGACGACAGGAAAGATGTAACAAAAAAAATGATTGCATTGGTGCCCTTTGAATTGAATTTGAACTGAAAAATTTGCTTTTACCAGCCGTCTAAACTAGCCGTTAGACCAAGAAGGCAGTCGACTACAAATGAGGCTTATATAATGTGAGATAGGGATTAAGTGGTATTTAGACTACATCCTTCATTTTAAATTCATTTACCCATTTAAGCAATAAAGTCGGAAAAGGGTTGAAGACCGCTGGACACAACCCTGACACGGCGCACTCGGTTTTTTAATAAATGTAGACATGTACGTGGTGTGTACAGACGGACGTCTCCCTCCGTCGACTTGACACTTCGCTGACATGGGTGTCGTGTCGACATTATGAGATGTTAGCATACGAGAATGTCCGAATATAATTTAGATCTGATGTTGCTATGTTATTTTATAACGTAGGATAAAATATACATATTAATATTTACACTATCAATATAATTTCTTTATATAATAGCTCCACTCTAACCAGAACTCTAACGTTGATCGGATCACTTTGGAATATGATCTTCTTTGTGTGTACAATTTAACCAATGTGATGCACACGTCACGTCAATGTCACACGAGGTCCTGACACTCGAAACATAAATGCTCACGTACCAAGACAAACAACGGAGTAGTTTACACAAATATTTGTGCGGTCAAACAGACGAGTACGCCCATTGGTGCACAAACCAATTCTAGTCGGTCTACAAATCGGTCATCAAAGGAAATAAATTCTAACTAAAACGAGACGAAATGGTCAAAGTTTCGTATGAATCTTACGGCAGTGACAACCAGCGTCGCAATGTCTTACATAATATATAACTCGAGCTGCGCCCGCAGCTTCGTGTGTAGTTTAGAGACACAGACAGTAGACGGCACTTGCTAATGATGCTTAATATCGGTCCTTTAAAAATCCTAAAATTAATTTACAGTTTTATAATCAATTTTATTTATTTACATTTTTTATTTAATACGTTACAAAAGTTAAAGTATATCATTAAAAGAGAGACGGAATACATGTGGCGTAAGGGGATCTCCTACCAGCGACTTTTTCGATTGCATTGAATCGTTTTGGCTTTTGACTATTTAAATAAAACTATAAATAATTATATTGATTAATATGACGAGTAGTTGTGTGTGTATGTGGCAAACATTTTCAACGACCGGTACCTGATTTTCATGCATCCGTTTCATAATTCATCGAGCATTCTTTGATTAGTAATATTAATATAGTCAGATTGATAAATAATAAAATATAATATATTATCGTCTAGTAGTTAGCTGCTCAGGATCAGCGGCCAAAGCTGTGCTGATCACGACCTTGGGTTCAAACCAGGGGTGCGTCATTACAAGGCTTTTTCTAACGTGAAAGTCTGAAAATTGAGAGAATGTTGTTAGTGTTGCCTTTTACATTTTTACTCACATTTTGCAATTTTTATATTCAATTTAAACCTGAGCCACACTAGCCAATTTTATATCAAACTACAGACTTTGATTCCGGTGAATTTAAAATCACTTGTGTTACACCCACCGTGTGCTTTTGGCAGTGCGGCCTTTACCTGAACTGTGTTAATTAGAAGTAATTATTTTAAGGCTCACTCTCACTTTTATTTGCTAAGTATTATTTTGAAGATCTGAGAAGTAAACTTCAATATACTTAGTATCTAAACACGAGGATAGGTCGCAGGGTCTTGTCTAAGCAATTACTCTGGGGTTACACTAGTGGTATTTGTTTTAAAAAGTTCTGCGAAGTATTAGACTATTTTCATTTGTCGATACAGAATACAAAGGGAATCCCCGCGGGCGACTAATGACGAGTAGAATTGCCCAGCACGAGGGGACTTCCCGTAGGCGGTGTAAAGATTGACAGACTATGAAATGAAAAGCATTCAAAAAAACTCCCTCATTCAGGCTACTAGCGACCGATTATATTTATGCCACATTTATGGACCTAATGTAATGAGTTTAAAAAATCACTCGTAGCACAAGTTCGAATATACGAGTATGATGAGTCAGTGGTACCCGGACGAACTAGTACAAACCCGTACTACCAAGTTTCACTCCGTATAAATAAAGATAAATTTTCAGTTTTTTATTGTACCGTTGATATTTACGGTTTACCATTTGTTCGACCGAGTTGTTGAATTTTGTATAAAATTCTACTGTGGGATTGATTGCAACTTGCGTGAAGATCTCTAAAAATAATGAAATAGATGAATCATTATTTAGGACAAGTTAACTATCATTGTTTTGGTTTGTTATTGTTGTTTTATTTTGTAGATTAAGTTAGTAGTTATAATTAGTTAATATGTTTTTTATTATTGTTGTTTTTGTTTTTTTAATTTTTTATATTTTTTACAATTGTGTCGTGTCCTAATAAACATTTCTTTCATATAAAAGTGGCGCCATCAAACTCTATCATACTCCCTCTTATATTTTAATGTCAATTTCATACGGACGCAGCGTTCAAGCTCAGGACCAACGGCTTTACGTAGTTTTTGAGGCGAGCCTTACGCACTTCTAATTTCCAGATTCCGGGAATTTTTCGATAGAAATACTAAATACAATAACTTTTTATAGGCCCGAATTGTGGTTTGAACCTGGATTCAAATACTTGGATTCTGGGACCTAAGGATCTATGGCCTTCTTTATAGTCACTAGGCCAATGAGGCAGTCAAAATACTCCAGTACAACTCCAACACACAACACTATTCTCTCATCGTGTAAACAGCTAAGGCAAGCCGAGATACCGACATACGACTACACAATGCGAGCAGCTGTCAACTGTCTAATCACAGCTCGTACTGTGTAACCCGGGCTTTACTCGTGAAATATTGAAAGCCGACTTACGTTTAACTTATATATTGACGTGTAAATCCTTTAATTGTCATTTCACGATTTTGTTCTGCAGTGAGTTTAGATTACAAAATATCTCTACTGGGATTCAAACTTAATTGAACCACTTCATCAACGAGGCAGTTTATGATCGATAACATTTTGGAATAAATTTGAACGTAATCACAAAATATGTTAACGATCATAGATTTAAACAATCACAAATTATTTGATTGCGGTTTGTTATAATAATTTCAAACCGGAGTCGACCTCGGCCGAGTGCAATTTCAGATTTGACTTCAACAAAGTTTATTTTATTCGCGTATTTATGACTCATTTAAATCTAATTATGAAACTTTTTAGTTATACGTTTATTATTATGTTATTTCAATCTGTTAAAATGTATTAGTGTATACGAATATTACTTTTAACTTTTATTTGCATTTCACATATTATAACAATACTGTATTAGCAAGCAGTTAGAAGACTAAATGGGTCCCTTAATGGTGAGTGATTAACTTTAAACATAAGAATAACAACCTGTAAGTATCCTAATAGGTTTTCGACTCCTGCGATAGCCGTGAGGGCAGACTTAAATATGACACATGCAGGTTTAGCTCAAGGTGTACCTTTACCGCGGGAGCCACATGAAAATTCAAAAGTGCTCAAATATTCACATTATTCAAAATACTGGATTATATCGGCTAATCGCACCCTCTCGACATTTCAACTTAAACTCAGTAATATATATTGATGTTTAGCGAAGTAATAATCAAGGGGCGTGCGGTAAGCTGCAGAGAGGGCGCGCGCGGCCACGACCAGTGAATAGTAAATTGTAAGCTAAGCTTGTAATATTTTTATTTAATGAAATTAATAACCGGTAAATATATTTGCTTAGTTAATGATATTTTATTTAAATTTGCAAATACATAACCGAACAGTTGAAGTGGTACTCTACTAGTACGCAGTGTGTTTATGAAGTAACGGACTATTAATTCGACGCTTAACATGTCTAACGACGTACTCTGGAACGTAACATTACCTTGTATTTAATTATAGGAAGTTTCCGAATGGATTATGATGAAAGTTAAGACACTTCACGTCCTACCTCGATAGAGACCAATCAGTATAGGATTGGAATCGGGCGCAGAAAATTATATTACCGTATGCGATATCCATAGAAGTACGTCACGGACAATAATAATAATTAATTATTATGAATAATCACCTTTCATCCGTTTTGAACGTTACGGCTCCATTTAGTGGCTCACAGTGTGATGTAATATAGTCTCAAACATTTTACCATAAACGGGCTCATGGAAGAATTACCGATTTACCTCTCACCCACTCTGATCGTTACAGCTCCGTTCCGTGGCTTACAATGTGTTGTAAAACATTTTACAACAAACCGGCACCTGCTAAGAATAACTGATTTTAAAAAATGTGTTAGATCTCGATCCTTGCGTGTTCAAACAAACAACCTCCTCGGCTTCGTTTGGATAGATTATCGGTAGGTAATAGACATGACGTCATTCTTATTGAGGTCTCAGAAGTTCGTCGGTGTCTAATACGGTCCTTTGGTAGTTCTGTTTCTGTCCGCTTAATATAATGACTTTTCTAACAACAAAAGTTTCTTTCTCGTTTCGATATCAACGCTGAACTAATGACGCGGCTTGACTTCGCTCCATTAATCTTTTTGAATTCATGATTAATTTAAAACAACAATAGTCTTAAATACATATTTTGTTCTAATACTTATTATATTACTATAAAACGGGTACACTTTAAATATATAATTTTTTTTTTGTCAAAAATCCATTTAAATTTCTGTTTAATGACATAATTCCTTAATTATATTTCAATTAATAGTTTTAATAAAAAGGGTGAAAGAACTTTTAAATACACTAAATATTATTAGCGATACTCATGAGCAAGAATTACTTTCACAAAGTAATCATTTTTTACTCGTATTGTTATTTATAAAATACATATACTATTTATTATAACTTTGCCTGTTCATAAATTAAAACTTTATATTAAACAAAAAACATAAATATATAGCTTTGCTGTAAATAAATAGAAGATAAACAATCCCGAAGTACGATTTAAATATAACATGTAAATCAAATAGTTTACTACGAGTAGCCGGTTCTACTCGATAGAATCTACATCCCTAACCGGTGGTACCTTTAGATAGCTGTTAACATGACGATTCAATGAAAAACCGTACATTTTTTTAAATGCTACATATCGTAAAAGTAAGTCTTAAGTTTTTATGTATCATATAAATATGTTTTTACGGACTTCATGCAGATATTTGAGATATCAATGAGCTTCCGCGCAAAGTTTGAGCGTATCCCGTATAGTTGTATGAGCGTAAGCCTAAGAACCGACCAGACCGGTAATTGTTTCACAAACTATGCAAATGTATCGAGCTCCTCATAATATAGTATCGCAACTTGAAAGTTTCATCATTTATTGTAAATCAATAGTTTTTGTATAAATGTATTGTTAAGATAGTTTCATTCCAAGGAAATTATGTTCAGGGGGAAGATTTAAACTATATGATAATTATCGCGTTATTATAAGAGCGTGAATATGTTAGAGCTCTCTTCGGATCTCACTCGTGACGTGCGATACGCCTTTTTGATGCGTATCAAAGTGGCGTATCGCATTTCGTATGATTGACTTTAAATCTTATATTATTAAAGGCAAGGTTCCATATCACATATTACCGATTCACGTTAGTGTTCTGCGATACGAATCGAATTTGCCCATAAAAATTGCGCTGAAGAAAACTTAAGAAATGTTTCTCTGAAATGTTAAACATAGAAAAGCCCCGTAAATGATACACCGCTAACAACAGCCTCCTAAAAAAATTTATACTGAGTATTCCACTGCGAGTCGGTTGATACACTAGTCGCAGAGTATTATTCGACACGTGGAGGTTTCCTCGCGATATTTTCTTTAAACACGAAATATATTATGACACAAATGAAGCACATGAAAACTTGCTTGTGTTCCCAGATTTTAATCCGCACTTTTACATTGGGGTTGACATGTTCTATCCACTGGGCCATCTCGGGCTTACATAGAAACATTTCATCAGCGGAAAGGAAGCGCTAAAATATTTGTTAAATGATTTTTACTGTAAACATAAACTTAACTTTAAACGTTACAGACAAATGCGACGTTTAACACTGAGTCTCTGTTTTACAATTATAATTTCAAAAATCATGATATTGAACGTTGATTCTAACAACAATTCTAACATGACTAAAACAGAGTTCTATTTTCATTTAACACAAAAATCCCCAACAAACGCCTAACTTTGTATATTCGTACTAACAGAATCCGCTCACATGCGCTTCTCTAAACTGGAACAGCGTGACCAACTTTCTAATTAGCTTTAGATGGAAACTAACAAGAGGAGACTGATAATTATGTTATCTACATTAATAATTAAATTGTTGATAGCGGAACGGAACGAAACGATACGAAAGATATTCTTTTTCGTTATAATAAAAACCAAATGAACACATTTTAATATACCTTATGAATAGAACTGATCGAGACTATTAAAATATAACATTGTTACAGTTATTGCGAACCAAATAACAGTAAAGTATATAATCCTGCTGCATATTCTTTCGTCGATTTTATTCAGGACTCTGGGATTTTTTCTATACCGTAAAGGTATCTTTACCTTAGATATTTTACTTTAGATATTTTAGAACTTTTAGTTCATAGCAGTCAATCACGTATAACGACTCTATATTGATTACTGGAATTTGAATTTGAAAATTTCCATTTAAAGGGAAATGTTATATGCTATGAAATTTTTCGTTACAAACCTGAGGAGTAGAGCAGTAGTCATAAGCGTTAGGTAACACACGCGGTGCACGGCTGGTTCTAATATATAATTGAGGTCGTTACCTTATTAACCTTATTATTATTCTTTATTTGGTCACAAATATAAATAGTAAAGAGGTTGTCTGAATTTTATAATGTTATCAAATCAATAAAATGTTAGTCACAAAAGTTCAAAACACTGACAGACGGTAACTTATTTACTCTTATATTTTACTTTGGTAAACATTCTTCAAAAATAGTCTTACAATGCTTTATAATATGTAACGATGCTAAACTACCGCAGGACAGTGTCGGGATAGAGTTGCGTATCGCAATCAGAATTGAATTATTCTTCTTATTGGTTTAGAATAAGTAGAATAGACACAAATTGCCCTTTGAAATACATCGAAACGAACCCCATTTGAATATAACAAGCCCAATACTGAATGGAATGATGATCCAAAGGAAAATAAATAAAAGGGCACGAATCCGAAGAGCGGCGAGAAGTCGGAGAGGAAATTAAAACATAATAAATTATGTTCGGCTCATTTGCGAGCGGCGCCGCGGGGCGCGCTAGTCGATACGATAGCGCCCATTGTTGTGAAACAAAGGATATGAGAATTTAAAAAATCCGACTTTGACTTCTAATGTTCCCGGGTTTTGAATGAATACAAAAGTTTCATGTGATTTATCATCTTGTTATGATAAAACACAAGGATTCGCGATTGAGATGATTTATATGAGATCGTATCTTTATCATTACTTTCCTCGTTATGTTTTTGGAAGTTACGAGCCCTCGAACATGTGAAAAATATTTGTAATTTTAACAGTTTATTCTCAGAACATGTTATAAGCCCGACTTAATTTAAATGTCAGCACTCGAACACACTTTGTGTATCAATTATTAATATATTAATTTTGCACGTAAGTACAGTTCATAGAATGTACTAATTAAGAAAACATCTTTTGACGTCATCTGCTTTTGCAAATTCCTACGTAGAGACAATTTAATTTCAAATAAAATAAAAGTTTATTATCAGATGTTTGTCAATTCTAGTTCTATCTTTTATAAAATTTAGAACAAAAACAATTGATTTGATTATTTACCAAATAAACATTAATGAGGATCACAAGTGAAGTATATTATTAACATAAAATTGAAAGATTTTCAGTGATCATTACGTCATCAAAAGTGTAACCGCTGCTGTTGGTTAACAAACTTCTCTTCTGAATTTAATTCGACTTGTTTAATTTTATTTTGCAAAGTTTTAAGTATCGCTTTTGAAATTAAATACTTCGTTATTTTTACATAATTAAAAGCCTTTGAAATTTACCCTCTTTTTTAAAAGTTATATTATTATTTATTACGTTATTTAAATCATTAAACAAATATACGACGTTTAATGAGTTACAAAATAAGGATCTTTAATCATTTAGTTATTTACTAATGAGGTGGAATATCGTGTTTGTTATTTTTGCATTTAATCCTCTTGTTTTATTTTATACACAGAAATATTTCACAAAGAAACTTGGCACCTTTTCATTTACTTAATTGGGGACATAATTCCCTGCAAACTCCGTAATTAAATAACCAAGAACTTGTATGAAAAATGGTGCCGCGAAGTTTGAATTAAAATTCTCTCCATTATAAACTCTGATAATTTATAAAAAAAACTCACCGTCGAGCAGGAATAGCAGCCGGAAGATGAGGTGACAAATCCTTTTCATCTTAATCATTTAATTTACCTCTTCTAATTAACTTGCGAAGTAATTTCCCTTTCAAATTTCAACGAACATCAAACACTTCAACAACAGCACAGAGCACAAGAAACTTGTTTATTTTTTTAATTAATAAAATAATATTTTTAAAACAAGTAACGAACGCGTATAACCAATTAATTGTAAACGTGACGCGGCGTGAGGCGCAGCGTGCTCTCGCGGCGCGGTCTCGCGTGTGACTGGCGTAGAGCTACGCCGAAGCCGCCGTAGTCGTCGTAGCCGTCTACGATGCTCATTACGGACTAAGTCGTCCCGCGCATTCGCTACATTATTTCGTTTAATAAAGTCCCAGCTCTGTGCATGCAGTTGCGTTAACATTCGGAATTATGTAGGCCTTCGGGTTAAATATAATTTCGTGACAAGTTTATTTTATCTCTCTGCGTGTCCGGGTGTAAAATTGAAAAGTAAAATGTTACATTATGTAACGGAACTCAACTGTCGTTGTATTGCATGTCTGAGATTCGATAACTATTTACAATTAAACATTTTATTCCAATAAGACCAATACATAAACAAGTGTTATATTATATTTACCCGGTTTCAATATAAATCGTCATTAAATTGGCAATAACAAGTAAATACACAACTCGCTCAAATAATCAATAATACTTATTTATCGATAGAGTCTGAGGGAATGTATCAATGAGGGCTTTAAAATTGCGAAGACGAGTGCGGGACGAGTGGCATCACTTAATTTTACATACATAGCTTATATCAACATATACATTATATATACAAAGGAATATATAATCGGCGTGCATTAGTATATCTGAGTAGCGATATTGCTTACAATACGTCTTAGTGTGCTCGAAACGATTAACATAAAATAAGACAGCAACAAATACAAATCCCATCAAAACATGAACTAAAAAAATACAAGTCTTACAGTAAAATTCTTCCTCCTTAAAAAGTTGTGTGATAGTCTTTAAAACCAAGTCAACTATTTTATTTGCTGTCTGAAGAAGCTATGAACGCTATATATGGAATCTCTTTTATTTAGTATATCAATGATTAATATTTATCACGGTGCAAACGTATACTTATCATCAGATCAGAAAATCAGAAAGCCCGACCACTACCTAATTTAAAAAAAAAATGATAAGTGCGATTGCCGAGTTACTTTATTTATTATAGAAATAAATATTTCTTATATGATAAGATCACTATAAATTATGTTGGTAACTAAATTAATGACAAAATTGTTGAAACTGCTTCAAAACTAAATAAAACAACTGACTCGGTTTAACATGGGACCACACAACTTCTTTCGGTGAAGAGCTGCGCTGCGAGACTTGCATTTTATACTTCATGTTTTGCATATGATCTCGTTTCTTTTTGTATGTAGTACTCCTTTTTAGGGTTCCGTGCCCAAAGGGAAAACGGATCCTGTCCGTCCGTCGGTCCGTCTGTCACCAGGCTGTATTTCATGTACCGTGATAGTTAGCTAGTTGAAATTTTCACAGATGGTGTATTTCTGTTGCCGCTATAAAAAAACAGAATAAAATAAATACTTAAGGGGGCTCCCATACAATAAACGTGATTTTTAGTTCGTTTTTGCTTGATATTGATAACGGCAACAGATATATAAAAATTATGTGATTGTTTAATAAATACTTAAGTTGTCTGCCTCAGTTATGTAGTGGCTAGCTCAAGGACGGGATGTGGCGATCCAGGTGTCGGATTCCGCGAACTTTCTGTCAGTTTCTGTAGCATGCTTTAGTTGAGATGTTGGCAGTGATAGAATCATACTCCCAACTCTTTCTCCAGTTGATAATACTATTTTTTATAAGAAATTAAAGTAATAAATAAATATTTTATGAAATTTTGATATTTTAAGTTATATTGATTGATAGATTGATTTGATTAAGAAGCAAGTTTAGTTCTCATTCTCATAATTGTTGCAAAGTATGTGAAGTATTATTAGAGTTCAGATCGATGTGACGGAACCCGACTTGAATTTCCGTAAAGTACTGCTCCTATAAATTATACGGTGCTTCAGATACTCAGAATCAAATAGCCGTCAAATTCAGCGCTGGGAGTTGGAGTTAATAAAAGTAGCTGTGATTCGAAGACGCTGAAACCAAAAATTTACAACTAAAGTTGGCGTGTTTTATGGGATTTCATTAACTTGAAAATAATACTAAGAGCTCTTCAAATTCATATTTGGGTATTAAGTAACGTTTTACAAAATGAAAGTCGTTTCATATTAAACATCCACAAATTAATGTTTTATTATTTAATGATATTTTATATGATATATTTAGAGTACTTTCATTTTCCTCGAGCGATTTTCCTGTTTACGTTTTAATGTATCAAGAAGCGACGAATCGATTTTGTGGTATGTTGAGTTTCTATCGGATAATTCGTTATTGAAATGTACGTAAATATACCAAGATTAAGTCGACTTTAGTCTGCTTCTAAACAAAAATCGTATTACTGAGTTCATAATTATGAGAGATCATTATTATTGAAAAATAGGTAAGTGAATAGATTTACCTCAGTGCATTGTGGTGTACACGTTAAGAAACTATTAAATAATTAGATTACATAAAACGGATTTTCTCGCCTTGGAGTAGAGCGGAAGAATTAACTCACCATCGGCCGCCGAAGATCACCAAGACTACTGGAAGTGGGGAAATTAGAGGATTTACAAAGTAACAACCTTTAGGAGTTTATTCTAGCCTGCTTCTCGAATACGAGTTGAGGGATGTATGTAGAAGTGGCAGATTTTCATGGTGGTTTTACCACTTTATTTTCCTTAAAGTATGAGCACTAGATGAACAAAAAACACAAATTAAGTGCTTGCCTGGGCTTGAACCCACAGTCATCGGTTAAGACTTTCATGGTCTAACTACTGGATCATTTTAGCGTTCAATTATTACCGGTTAGCTATTATTTTTAAAAGTAAAACTTGTAAAAACAAAAGATATTGAATATTATCGAGTCAGGGTGGCAGACTCCTCGTTTCGAAAATGTATCAACAAATCGCTACAAGCTCCATCGAATAACGACCGTCTGCGGATAGATTGAGTTGATAAAAACAATACGGGGAAGTATAAAAACGATCGTTAGAGCGTTGCCGCTACCTGCTCCGTCTGTCGGTAGATTTCAGTGGATAAGGATTTGCGCGGAACTGACTTAGTTTTAGAGTTAGCTTCCGTTCTTATAATCCTTATAATTAACTGCCTGATGTTCGCCTTGCGTCGCGATACCTCACCAATCTACTTGTTATCAAATATCGGACAGGACTAGGCCGATTATACATTCATACAACTAGCTCAGGTGCCAAGAACTAAAATAAACGAGTTTGTCTTTTTTTTGAGACAATTACATCTGTCTTCGGAATCATAGACATTTGTTTAATGTCATACTAATATGAAAGAGTAGTTATAATATGTTTGCTTTGTTCCGGGTACACTCAGACACTTCTAAGATCGATGTGCGAATATTATAACAAATTGCCAATATGTTGACTAATCAATATTATCGGTTTAAATAGCAAGTACGTCAGTGCAACTACGGGCCAGTGCTGAGATGTCTTAGAACCCGTGGTTCGTGATGCACTTGCTGAGTAATAAATAATTAGTTTGCAGGCGCCGGACCAATATGTTCATCGGCTATAGTGATAAACATTTGAAAAGCCTATATATAAGACGGACCTGACTTATTGCTCAATGCCTTAAAATAAATCAATTAGAATAATACATTCAAAAAAAAGAGCGAGGTCTCATCACAGAGGCTCAGGTTAACTTTTTGGCGCCAAGTATGGCCGCTTCAGATACACAATTCCTGTGTCATTGGCCATCCGTCGTGTCGCCGTCGTATCGCCGTCGTCGTTATTGTATGTACGTTTAAAGAAGTTCATGTTAATGTCGATTATTGTTTGTTTATTTGAATTAACAAAAAGTAATTTGTGAATTATTAGAAAGTCATTCTCATTTATGGTCTGGAAGAATATTGTATATAAACTTTGATTTTACTGTTTGTGATTAGATAGAGATAATACTGCGAAGGTGCACTCTGCCAAAAGCGTAACGGATACACGAAAACTACAGAAAATACGAATCTCCTGAATGTGTATAGAAAAAAAGCAGTAGAAAATGTCTGTCGTTAATAGACAAAAAACAGTAACCGTTTTATGTTATTATAAAAATAATCTGGGCAATGAGTAGTAACTTTGGATTGGTTGATTGTCACGTGATTTTTTTACAGACAATGGCGCTGTAAGAAATATTAACCATTCCTTACATCGCCAATACCCCACCAACCTTGGGAACTAAGATGTTATATCGCTTGTGTCTGTAGTTACACTGGCTCACTCACCCTTCAAACCGGAACACAACAATACTTACAGCTCTTTGGTGGTAGAATATCTGATTAGTGGGTGGTACCTACCCAGACGGGCTTGTATATGCAATTGTCGTATGTATTTTTATGAGATAAAGTCGATAGATTATTTTTGATTAGCACAGTAGACCGAAACACTGCTTGGCTGTACTACCTACTTGTAAATATTTAAACTAAAACCCGTATAAAATCTCGAAAGCCGCTTTCAAAAATATAATATTCACGCTCTGTGTTCTCGATTGAATCACAACTTCTTGTGTTGATTAATTATGTAAGAAGTCGACTTCAAATTTTGCGAAATCTTCCATTACATATTATTATATTTTTTATACAGCGCCGTGGTCACCGGGGCCGCCGTGGTCACCGGGGCCGCCGTGGTCACGAGCAAATAGTCACGTGAATGGAATCAACATAATATATTTTGATTGAAATAAAAATATTAATTTTGTAATGATAAATGCGTTACTCTAACGAGACTAACTCATTAACCGACAACGACGCGGCGGTTTCTTTACACAGCAGATGTCAGCTTCGTTCCCACTTTAAGGGATGTAGGTTGTAGGGGTTCGTTAATTTTCATTTACGATACGAAACATCATGAAGCGAATCGTTTCTTTAGTGAACATATTTAGATTCAATAAGTATCTATTTTAATACATATTATGAAAGAAACACAAATTACAATATTATATAAGTATATAACCTATATAATATTGTAATATATTTATATTTTTATTGCTTATGTTAATTTATATTTTCAATACATACATTGTGTTATATGGTATCGCATGGTGAGACCTGTAAGTAGCAGAACTTTTGCCTTGATAATTTTGAAAGGTAATTTATTTTTATTTTGGATGTAATATTGTATCTACTGTTTGTTGTCCTAATGAAAATAAAATAAAATACCATTAATCACTCGGTGTAATTCTACGTATTTGAGGTCACCTCGGCATCTCTCATAACACTACAAGTAAACGATTAGGCAGACTTTACGCCCGAACCCCTGCCTATAGCTATTCCTTCCTGGGAATGTTTTAACAAGCCGGTTGAGTCGCTACTGTATGAGTTGTAGCGACTAGTCGAATAAAAAAACATTTATTCCATATAACAATATAATATGACAACTCTTAGTGTGTGTGTGTGTGTGTACTTGTATAAGCATTTTCGTAATTTACTTTGTGATATTATAAAGGATTGTGTCGCCGTAGTAAATTATTTTTTGAAGAGGTGACTTAAAAAGTTAAATGAGGTGTATCAAACTTTTGACAAGTTAAAAACTTTAAAAAAGGGGTCGAAGTTGGACGCGGGCTCGAGTGATTAGGTTATAATCGAATATTTTATTTCATCTGAATAAATTATACTTTCTAGTTGATTATTTGAAATTCCTTCAATTTAATAATATCCTTATTCATATTCGCGTAGATAAATTAATTATAATATTATATAATGATTTTATTGCCGTTTTTAATGTATCCGTCCATCGCCCTGGCTTATAACAAAACTCTGGAGTGAGTTCAAACGATTGTTCGTTATCGAACGTCGACGCCGGTCCGTCATTGATCTTCAGCTGAGTCAAGAAAGAAATACCTAAACCCAGGTAATGTAACCGATGTGGCGCCATTTTAACTTTTATAAATGAATATGAAATATGAAAGGTTTAACTTAGTTATTAGCAGTAAAATAATATTTGTTTTAGAAAGTAGCAATATGTAAGTTATGTCAGCTCACGTTTCACGCGTAAAAAATTCAATGTTTGACAACGTCGAGACACAGGGGAACCGTGCGGGGATCCGATTTTAATTCTTACCATATATGACATAGAGGCTGCAATTCTGTGCATTCGAAACGAGTTTGTTCGTGTGGTTGAGTGTAAGCAAACATCAAAAATTGAACGTTTCTCCATTTATGGAGTACATACAAATCTGTTAAAGCACAGACGAATGCATGTGGGATATAGAATTTGGAAATGGATTTCCCTCTTTGATCTATTCTTATCCCTTTTAGATGTGAGCTAACGTATCAGATTATGTACACCTAAAGGCTTCGATGTAGGTACTCCTGCACTACAGTCACACGAAAGAGATGAAAATCTGACTGAGGATGAGAGTCATCTATAATTTTGGCGTCAGATATGTTTAATTTTGCCTCCTAATAACTTTGAATCTTACGTTAAAATTTTACGTCCTTAATATTTTTTCATCCCACAAGAACACGAGTCTAATTATAGACTCGTGTTCAAAACATTCGCGGTATAAATTTATTATCTCTTGGTGGTAGGGCTTTGTGCAAGCCCGCCTGGGCAGATCCATCGATAACATACTATTACCAAAGAGCAATAGTTGGTATTGTTATTTTTCGGTGAGAAGGGTAAGTGAGCCGGTGTAAATAAGAGGACATAATATCTTAGTTTCTGAGGTAGGTGGAACAATAATGATCTAACGGATGGTGATCAATATTTCTTACAGTGGCAATGTCCATCCACTTACCATCAGGAAGCACATTTGCCAGTCAGACTACCTATTGTAAAAAAAATACAACAGAATATTACAAAAATAAATAAATAGTGTAGTAGGTACCTAATTGTCCTTATATTAATATTCTTGTGTAACTGAGGAAGAAAGCCAGCTTAGATTTATAGACTTGTGTAAGCTTAGCGCTTTGAGTAAGAGTGTGTCGGGTTGAGGTTTGAGGTCCCCGCGGAGCCGCCACTGACGAACAACGTCTGCTTCAACTCGTGGACATAATATTTTGTGTCGCAGTACTATGATTGAGGAATTAACAACTAAATTCAACTAAAATATTTAAATGTTTTCGTTATATTTAAGACATTTGCATAAACAATACGTTCATATTACATTGTTAATAACAAATATTTTGAAGCTATGCTAGCATTGGGTCATGTTAATAATAAATTTAAACTTATCGTCTCTCAACATGAATGCAGCTGTGTCTCTCCAGCACTGATGACTCTGACCACACTGAAATAGTTACAGGTTTTTGTTGGGGCCCTGCTGAATGCCACGCATTAGAAAAGCTGTTTTTTTACCCATGTTGCCTGAAACATGTCTGACGCTCTGCAATCGAGGTATTATCACCAGCACTCTTTAGGTATTATTATATTTAATGCGCATTGTAGGCCAGGGGCCAGAGGGGCTACGACTAAGTGGATGTTATTAATGTCAATATGCTGCTTGTAGACCCAACAAATCTAAGTACTGATATGAGGTCAGTATCTGCAACGTCACTAAGTGCGTCCGTCATTTGTGTCCTGCGTACTTAAACTAAGAGACCCGCCCTAAGTGCACTCCGTTTAAATAGACGCTTGGTGCATGCATAGGTAATTTGTTCCTCTAATAAGCATAAATTAATTAATCTTATTTTTAATTATTAAATAAGCCACCAATCGAAGTATGAATTTAATTTAAAATATTGAAATTTGAAAGTAGATTTCAAGGGCTACGATTTTATTCATTTTTATCACACAAATAAAATAATAAGAATTGTAATCTTTGATTAATAAATATGTATACATATACATATACTGTACATTAATATTCTTATTATACTTGAGAACTGAAATTATACAACTAATCCGTTTCACATGACACTCGTGTCGGAAAATCTAAATCATATTCTCCCTCAAGTAGGCTCATCTATATCTTTTTGAATCATCATGTATACACAGAGTCGTATAGATTACGTAGATCGTGTAGGTTTTGCCGAGAAGAATCGCTGGAAAACTCTGTAGTTATTCTTTTCCACCAATTCACATAGATATGTTAATTAAATATATTTAAATTAATTATTTATTAAAAGCAACGAATACACGATTCTGGTCACTATTTGCATTTTCTATAAATAATCGCTTCTGCGAAGCGTGCAGACTTAGCTTAGATAGATTTATATTCTAAGTTTTCTTTCGTCATTTTCTCTCATTAGCTATTTTATAAACTAAAGGTATTCTTTGTAAACACCCCGTGCACTGGTCACGTTACCGAGTGCGTCAGTTTATCTCTCCACTTGCTTTGCAGGAAACATTAGAGGATATTATAAGAAGAATGTTAAAGTTAGCAATAATATACTCACACAAACATGTCTCGTCATTGGTAATCCAAGCCACTTTTCCACGCGTTTGTGTCTCCGACTTGAAGAATGTCATCGAGCTCATGAAAGTCATAAAATATTTTGTTAAATCTTATCGTTTAATTTATTTGTAGTTTTAAAAAATATAAATGGAATACATATAATAATTTCTTCATTATATGCCGGGGTCCCCGGGTCGAACTGTATCTAATCTACCCTCTAACTTAATATGAACTTCCATTATGATAGTTTGAATAAGTTTAGTCTAAAGAGATAACAAACGAATAGACGTAGATACTTTTGCATTGTTTTACCAAGTAGTCTGCTAAAAAGCTGATAGTGGAGGTCGAAGGTTTAATTAAAATATAATAATTTTTTTATTACATATATTATGTATTTAAGTAAATGAAATATCTGATGGTATGTAGTCATTTCAAGAATATTCACCACATACATCGTCAATACTCCGGCAACCACAGGAACTAAAATGTTAAGTATATTTGTCTCTCCTACCCTTCAAACTAGAACACAAATGCCAAATGAAACAGTAAACAATAAACAATAAACATCACACTAGTTTCTGCTTTTTTGAGAATTTAGAATATATTATGATAATTATGTCATTCTGACCGACTTCGGCCGCAGCGGCCTGCCTAGATCAGCCGACTACAGTGCACAAGTGTGTGCGCACACAGGCGCAGGTGGAATGTCTATTCCTTTTACTCTTATAATTCGATGGGACCGCAAATTAAATACGACTGGAAAAAGTTCAGGAGCAGGAGGCTTTAACTTCTTTTCGAGGCACGACAGATGACACTCTTCCAATTTCCAGGCTGCGGCCTTATGTCGGCCACAAAAACACAAGGCCATAGAATACATATAGAGTGGGTGGTACCCTTCCCTGACGGAAATATAAAGTCCTAACATCGAGTAAAACTCATAATAAAATTGACTTTGCTTTTAATAAAATATTTTCTTTAAAAAACTTTAGATATAGAACTAAGGCTCTGAAAGCAATTTGTAAATGTAAGATAACGTTTAAGTACGGAGCTCTTTCGGAATACATGTTCGAAATAAAAGCATTAAATTAAACCGGCGACGCTCCGCGTGGGCCGGCTAGAGATGTTTCTCATTCAATAGTTACTCTCACTAAGTAGTGTCCCGCTATCAATGGTCAGTAAGCCGTTAGATTACTTGGGGAAGTACATAAGACTCTCTCTTATATAATATACATTTCATTTATTAATATTATCTCACCGGTTCACTGTGGTCAACGCCGTGAGTACAAAAACCGTACTAATCATCAATTTCATAATATTGTAATACGATCAGTCGAAACAAACATCGTGGGTTCAAGCCGTAGTTCCTCTTGCCTCGATAACCTGAGCCATCCTCGGCTGTCTACAGTAAACTCTTTGATTAGTAGCGTCGCAATAAATAGAAATTAATGTATTTTTCTTAACGGATACACCCATTCCTATTAAGATTTACAACCATAATTATCTGATCGTCTTCATATTTTGTAAAACCGCTTTAGGAAACTAAAATCTGAAATTATGTTTCATGAAAACGTAGCACAGTAGAATAAGCTCTAACCTTCAGCCTAACTTGGCAGATGACCTGCGCCCAGCAGTAACCCATTTAACAGCAGCTGGTCACAATAAAGTTAAAACGAGTGACGTTGCAACACAATAACACTATATTTATTGTACAGCAAGGAAACGTAAGGTCAGAATACAAACTCTGAAAACAACAAGAGCCGATCTTATCACTAAAACTTCGGTCGACGAAATAGCAAAGCGGTTTCAGCATAACATATTATTTTAATAAATATATTTTAAATTATATTGTGATCAATAGACAAGATATTTTTCATTCTTGTCATATCTATCATAAATACCGAACAGCACACACGCTAACCAACCTTCACCCGAGTCTCTCAGGAGCCGACCTCTGACGGGCTCGCGTATCCATTATCTTAATACATGAGAAAATTTAACGCAAGAACATTCGATATTTCACAGAATAGATGTTTTAGACAACAATTTTAACGACGATGATATTATAACTCTATAATAATACAATGATATTAATCCCGCTACTCGATTGTCAAAATCTAAAATCTTTATTCAATATGGAAGTGTTACACTTGCTTATTGATCGTCAAAAATCTACCGCCGATTCGGAAATTAACACCTCGGACCTGAGAAGAACCGGCGAAAGAAATCCAGCGGTGTTTTTTTAAATGTCAGTTTTCATACAATAACAATATATGTATATAGTTTCGTTATTTGAAACAGTCTGGAGGTGATCATCTGATTCCCAACTAAGAAGACATTAGTATTGTTTGTTTAACAGTAGCGTTTATGTCCTTCAGCACATAAATGCTCTTTAGATTTCTTTTAAATTTTACAATTGAATATTTTCTAACGTTTTCTGGGATCCTGTTGTTTTTACAAAATGGTCCCACAAAAAAGTTACTAACCCGGTGTAATCGGCTAATTGAAGTCACAAGTTTATGCTTGTTCGTAGTACTAATAGTACGTACGTCACAATTTCGGAAAAAATCGTTTACATTTTGCATACATATAATTATCAAAAACCAAATTGAGATGCGACAATCATTATTTTAATGTCTTTAAATTTACACTCCAACGAATGGTTTGGTCCCAGGTTATAGATTGCACAAATAACCCTCTTCTGCAAAACAAAACTGTCTCATTCGTAAATTAAAAAAAATATAAAAGAACATTTATATGCAACATGTATGTAATTATTTGTTAATTAATATAATATGTTGGCATAACTTGGGAAGGTAGTGATCGCCTATCTATTTCTTTATCTTAATAAAAATTTAAATCTCTAATGAAACAGCATTATAACGAGAAGGCAGTAAAAGTGATACCGCTGTCTTGTTTGCAACAATAGTGAACTGTTTTCCGCTTATCGCATTGGCTTGTTCTGGACGGTGCGCGATTCCGGACCCTTAACCTTATGTTTTCTAGCATTTGTATATATATTTTATAGTTAAGCATTAATTTCTACTTTTACTTTTAAATATACATTTTTGCGTAACATTTTATGTAATATGAGAATAAAAAGAAAAATAAATATTACAATAAATGTTACTAATTTATGATAATGCACCGCTTTCAAGCTTCATTATCCAAAATGGTTAGCACGTTAAAGTGCGATAGAGAAAATACTAGTACCAGTATGTAAAGCGAAAGTTAACAACAGTTCGCGTCGCAAACTTTTCTCGTGTGCGCATCTCGTTAAGAAAGTAAGAAAATCTTTTGCCTTTCAGAGTGGAACCGAGAAGACAAGCAAAACTACAATCAAAATCCGTTTGTTTTAAGAACTTACATTTATTTTTAATGTTAGAGTGTATTGCGCACTGCCTTCAGTCTCTCCACAAACACAAGACACACATTAACGTAGACCGCGTATGTAGCGGCGGCGTTCGTAGCGACCAAGTAATATATTGTGTACTTACGTAGCTTCTACGTAGAAGTCTACGCGGTACAAATGCTATTATTTATAACTTTTGGTATAAAATGTATTTTTTTTAATTAATATCTTTATGATATTAAAATATTGTACCTGAAAGAAGTCTTAGTAACTGAAGTCATTTTTCCGCCGAATAGCCATAATTTGTATTGCTGTACTGTATCCTTATATTGTGTATACTTTGTGGTTGCGTTTTTTGCAAGTTAGTCTGGGTAGACTTTTTACTACCTGATCTAAATAATTCCATTCATTGTAAAGAATGTGGTAGAACACATACAGTCCACTGATATATTTGCGCAAAGCCAAAGAATCGAGTAAATCGGAAAGCGCTCGATCGTCGTCAATTTCAGCCGCTTTACATTGAATACGGTCGAATGGAAGAAGCTTCTACCGGAGAACTCTCACCCAGAGGTGAGAGTTATACCGGAGAACTCTCACCCAGAGGTGAGAGCAGTATTCCATGTGGGCCGAATTTGCGCCTTGTTTAGTTTTACGTGATGGGTAACGTAAATATAGATATCACCCAATCATCATTTATTCTGCGGTTCTACGTCCAACAGCACTATTTGCCTTAATACTGTTCCCGAGGCAGGAGGCGCATTATAGCGCAGATGATGATGCACCTTTACGTTTATTATTTGTGTCACTTACATCTCCAATGTCTATGAGCGGTATTGATCACTCACCATTAGGGAGCCTATTTGCTGTTCTACCTACATGTTATATTTTTTATATTAATGAAGGCCGAATGCCGAACCCTTTTATTTACAATAGCAGATTTGACGTAAGTATGTATATCTACTTAAGTTGCGTGGCTGTCGGCGCATTGATCTTGAAATAAGGTAAATTTCAGTCATATTTTTTTTACTCGCAACCTCGAGTCACGCATTTTAATTCAACAGCGACGTGGGCTTTCATTTTTAATAATTTTACTTTTTTTTTAAATCATACTCCCGTTTGCAATATATAATACAATTGCAATATTTCATAAATACACTTCAAATCCTAATCAAGACAAATTTATTATTTTTAATCATAATAATATCGATAAACTTAAATATTTCTGAGAATATCTAATACTTTGCAAGTTATATTGTATCTTAGAATAGAATAAGTACCAAGCTACTTCATATTTAATTTAGATTCTAGGTATAGGAAACCAATAAAATTATTTTGCGTTCAGCTGAATTCGCCAGTGGAAAGTATTTCAGTTAGACCAATCCGAACTTTCCAAATTACTGTATACGTATTAATATTTAATTACGCTTTAGACTAAATACTACAACGATGCTCAGCTACATTCCTTATTTCTAGATTTCTACATATTTCAGCAATTATTTTGAATATTAATTTTAGTATCCTGTGTTTCGCGATGAAGTCGCCACCCGATACATGTTTTAGTAATCGTAATATCCACGATATAGATAGTTATTCGTTTTAAAATCCAGCATCGCTTTACTTAAATCAGCAAGAGTATTTCATTTACATCGTCCAGAATTTTTTTCACCGTTATGAATTTAATACAATGAAAATATCATCTTTTTACATTTTACAGATGGCGCTCGAGCATTAAAAGAAACTTAGAACGTTTTTCCTCTTACGTTATCTAGAGATTAATTAGCCAAGAGACAAAACCACGCCAACATAATGTAGACGTACTCCAACAAGCGGCTAGGACCTCAGTCCACTGCGACGTACATCATATTCAATTCGTTTAGCTTCGTAACTTGAATCTTTAAAATAAAAACAGTGCTATTCTGTAAGCACAGATATCATTCATCACTCGTGGTATGATGCGTACCGACTTACAGTGATACTGTTATATTCCATGATCGTGTTTTGCGATGAGTTTTGAGTGTATTCTTATAGAATAGGTCTACTATATTATACAATATTATATTTAGTTACTGAACTTCAATTTTAATTTTGTTGTAATTATATCAAAATAATAAGTAACGCCGTCAAGGGATCGCCCTGGAGATTTAAGCTTTGTATCAACAAAGCACACCTTTTTATTATTGAATGATATCTATTAACTGTTTCAGCTATTGTATTTTTAATCTGTATGCCACTCGGTTAAAGCATTCATCGTTGCAATAAAATTAGTTCAGTCTTTGCTCGCTAACTATCACGTTTCTCTACTTACCAAATCCAATGTTCTTTTGCTAAATTATAATGAATTTGAACTAAGATAGTAAAACAAACATTATACATCTAATCCTATCAAGGGAACATCGATCGACCAACACTGGAACATCGTAGTGCTGGTTGAATCAGAGTGGACCCAGGGTTGTGACATTTACATGGCGTTACTTTTTAAGTGACGTAACTTCTATACTATCACTAGTATAGTAATATCGGTAGAGTTATTCTCCTTAATACTGGAGTAAAATTGGAATCATCTCGAACGTATACAAAACACTAGCGCTGGCAGCGAATTTTCACTGACGAAAACGTTAAATATACATAGTATTAATCCTATACCGTGACAACGAACATTTTAGTGAATCGGCACGTAAATAACCGACGAGCAAACCTGCAGTATACGGTTAGTCTGTATACAAATACTCGAGTAAATTAATAACAGAACAACATAAGAACGGTTCAGAAGTATCTGAACTTTTAAAATGGATCATTTTCTCTTTCTCTACTCGTTAAAAATATTATTTCTCAAATCGATAAAGTACGACTCCGTGGACGACGAGCCTAACTGACTTATTTACTTTCACAAATTGTGTTTGCAGACGACGATTTTTAATTTTCACTGTAGACTTAAGAGATAATACGTTATTATGAGGAAAGCTGCGTTTATGAAGCATTTAAATGTTTATTTTTATCTTCTCTGTTTCCACATTTCCTATTTTTATTCGTCTATTTTATCTCTCGGCAATTGTCATTGAAATATTTTATTCCAAGTTATCTGTATCAAGATGCGACTCAGACTAATAAACTCGTATAACTTACATTTGTAATTGCACGCAATATTTATGTTGAAATCTTCTGTTAATGTAATTGTTATGTTAATACTGCTGTTTGGGTTTCGTGCAAGTCCGGGTAGGTATCAATATTCAGTATTGTTGTATTCCTAGATGGAAACAGTTCCATGATGTTCTTATTTCAGCCTGACATGTGATGTCTCTGAGCATAACATGATAATGGGAGAGTTAAGGCATTCTTTTATAATTGGGGTATATTGGGATCATCACCAAAATCACAGAACAGTAGCACTGGCAGCGAATTTTTACTGACAAAAAGTTAAATAGTAATAGTAGTAATCCTACTCCAGTAAATAACTGCCGAACAAACCTGCAGTAGAAGGTTAGTCTGTGTACAAAAACTCGAGTCAATTAATAACAGAACTACATAAGAAGGGTTTCCAAAGAATCGCTGAGGAACTTTTCCATTTGACGCGGCGCGCGGCGGCGTAACTAGCAAAGTGAGATTAATGACTTCGATCGCTGTGACCTGTTCCGTCCTAAATATGACTCATTGTACTGGGGGAACTTGTGACCCAGTCAATTTAAGTAATTGTGTATCAATACTTACTCTGATGGATTATCTTGTGCTAATTTTTTATACCGATGATTCCAAGTATCTTAATGAAATGTCTCGTCGAGAGTAGGTTTACGAAATACTTAAAACTTCGTCAGGGACATGAATCTTCTCTCCGATGGTTTGATTGAAGACAAGGGCGAGATAAATCACATAACTAAATGCTTGAATTATACGAGATTTATTGTCTATACTACATTTCTATCACTAAAAAATTCTAACACTAAACATTCTGTCTTCGTATAACCAGTTCCGGTTGGAAGGGCGATTAAGTCAGTGAAATATGCCTTAAATGAAAAAAGCACCTTTTTAACATATTTTTCAACAAATTTGGTATATTTTATCGGGTAATGCGCTTTACCTACCTGATCAGTATAAAATTTCACAACCGTTTTGTAATCATCACTACATATATTCAATCTCTCTATTATAAATAAAGCTTAATATTATTATTATTTTTGATGAAATGTTTCAAACGTAAATACTCAACGAAACATTACGCCACTGAGTGCTGTATCGCCTCAAACAATGCATTCAGAAATTGCACACATTATAATGTATAAGATAAGAATATTCTGGAATTGGAACAGATTCGTAGATTGTCGGAGGCGCCTCGAAGCGGCGCGTCCCGCTGCGTGACGCTTGGCAACGCGGCCTTCTGATTACTTCACGCCAGACACATCATACACTTGAATTTAGTAATTTCTAGGAACCGCATATCAGCTAGCGATTCTGAAATTTACCAACAAGCCAAGTACGAAACGAGAGTTCCGTAAAATGGTTTAAAACCATTACCAGCCACCCAACTTCTTTTTTTTTTAATATGACTTTTTACAGACAAAGACGATTTTTTCTGTGATTCTATCACTGCTGATGTATTATTCCTTATTCCTTAGGAGCAAGGCAAGATTATATATAGATACACGTGGTGCGAAAATTCACGTGACACGCGTCTTCGCGGCGTTTTCCTTCTCCGCCGAGCACGACTTATATGAAAATTAAATACCTGAATCTTCAGTTGTGCTGCGATGTGATTAAAGGATCACGTGTTCAAACCACACGGTATAATGGTTTATAATTAGCAAATTCATTTAATATATATTATGACTTATTAGCTTTAATCATTTCCAGTAGGACACTTTAACAAATAATATAAGCACAACTGATCGTATTATAATGCTGACCTTTCATTCTAAGCTACTGAACCCTAAAATCATAAAATGCACTGTGGACATTGTTTTAGTAAGAGTTTGTTCGAAAATATGAATATGATAAATAAAATATGGAAATAAATAACGTCACGTATCATATTAAATAGTAATCGGTTCCAAACAAATTACGTTATAGTGGAGTAATTTAAATTTAATAAAACAATTTTTACTATCGAATACCAACCTAACATATAATTTCAGCTTCAATTCATAGATTTACAGGTTGTAGGACTTTGTGCAAGCCCACCTGGGTAAACTTTTACCGACCCAGATGGGTTTGCACATATGTGACATCACTCATCATATATTCTACCACCAAACACCAGTACTCAGTATTTTCGTGACTAATATCGAGACATTTTTGTGTTCCGTGAAAGGTGATTAAGCCCACAATGGCTACAGACACAAAAAATATAATATGGTGCGTTGTGATGCAAGAAATGATTAATATTCTTACAATGTGCGGTGGTGACCTAAATAGTATAAATTGGCCTGAAGGTGATATTTATATTCTTGCATATATCATTAATGTTAGTTAAGTTATTTATAAAAGTTTCTAAACAAACACTTAATTAATAATATGCAAGTAATATTATTGATTATCAGCAGGCAGGGTTACATTCGTTTTGGTAAATAATTTTGTGAATGAATAGTTCGGGACGACGTTTGACATATTTTGGTCCTAAGTTGTTGTCCCGCTAGTGTTTATGTAACAATATCTCCAATGTTATATATATACTATATGATATTGTAAATTAATGAATTGAAAAACAATGTCCTGTTTCTAATTTGAATGTATTTTTGTTTTCTGTGTTTGGTCCTAAGACGCCATTTATAATTAAGGGTATCATTTAATGCGTTGACGTCACGGGCACATTGTATATTTATGAGCATTGTTAATACACAGTGAAATTGAGTTTACTAATGGTCTAATACTTGTCTGCTATTCTAATATAATTTTGTATAATTGCTAATATATGTTGAATATAAATTGTGTTGAACATCTTATAACCATAGAGTATAAAGAGAAGCTAATACTGATTAAGATAAAAGAATATTAACTTGTCCTGGTGTAACCTTCTCCATAATTATGTTTTATATTCATTCAACATTGTCTGTGGCAGTGAGTCGCCTATGAGATCTCATTCTCAACAGCCAAGAAATAAAGCCAACACTAAAAGAAATAAAATTAGAGCACACGAAAAACAACAACTTAGTACTTAGTAGTTATCTGCGTTATCATTAAGGGCTCCCTGTTACTTTGAACACATTTCGAATTTATTTTTCTATCTTAATAAATATACTCATTAGCACCCGTTAGCGTTAATCAGAATCTGACATGGATACACTACAGTAGCATGGCGATTTAAAAGACCAATAATAGTGACCAAATAATCAAACGGACGCTTACGACAACCGACGCGATCCACTGTTGTATTACGGTCTGCAACTCCACGTGGTCGTTCCTCATGGCCTTCACGAGTAATCTCGGAAACACTTATAGTGACAATTAATGCTCAATTAAATGGCATTGAAGGTGCATTTTTATATAATTGGTGCCTACCTATTGGTGCTAGATGTCAAACGATCACCACCGCCCGTAAACATTGGCCCTGTAAGAAACACAAATCATTATATCGCTAATACGCTACCAACCTTGGAAACTAAGATTTTATATCCCTTGTGTCTGTAGCTATACTGACTCACTCATTCGACAAACCAGAAATCAAAAATCAAATCAAATCAAATATCTTTATTCAATATAGAAGTGTTTACACTTGCTTATTGATTGTCAAAAATCTACCACCGGTTCGGAATTTAGCACCTCGGACCTGAGAAGAACCGGCGAAAGAAACTCAGCGGGATATTTTTTTTTTTTTTTTTTTCATTTTGCATGTACAATAATTATTATATTTTAGTTATTTGAAACAGCCTGGAGGCGATCATTTCATTCCCAAGGTGTGCAGTCAACTAAAAAGTCATTAGTGTTGTAATATCCTTTAGCACACAAACGCTCTTTAACGATTCTTTTGAATTTTATAATTGAATAATTTTGAACGTTTTCTGGGATCCTGTTGTAAAAACGTATACATTGCCCCAAAAAAGAGTTACTAACCCTGTGTAATCGGGTACTTGGAGTAACAAGTTTATTCTTGTTCCTAGTGTTAATAGAATGTACGTCACAATTTCTGGGAAAATCGTTTATGTTTTTGCGTACATACATAACATTATCAAAAACAAATTGAGAAGCGACAGTCATTATTTTAATTTCTTTAAATTTATCTCTTAACGAATCATTTGGGCCCAGGTTATAAATTGCACGAATAGCCCTCTTCTGCAGTACAAAAATAGTATTAATGTCAGCTGCATTACCCCAGAGTAGGATGCCATACGACATTA
Organism: Vanessa tameamea; assembly: GCF_037043105.1. Classification (NCBI taxonomy): domain Eukaryota; kingdom Metazoa; phylum Arthropoda; class Insecta; order Lepidoptera; family Nymphalidae; genus Vanessa; species Vanessa tameamea. The sequence goes on from NC_087334.1 coordinate 8,742,586, forward strand.
TACTGTGGAAATAACTGAAGTACACAAGGCGAGCCGTATCCACATCAGTCAAAAGTCTAATTTTTTTTACCGCATAGGCTGCAGAGCTGAGTCTATTCGCCAACTTATTTAACACAGAACACAACAATACTAAGTATTGCTGTTTGGCGGCAGAATACTTGGTGGGTGATACCTACCTGATAGCGGGGCTTGCACAAAGTCCCGCTATCAAACTTTCATTTTTTTTTTATTTACTTTACAACATCCACGGACTCACAGTTGCCCGTGCCTTTTTTTACATTTTATTTTTATAAATTGTGGCGTTATTTTATATTTTTACTGAACATCAGCAGATCTTCGCTGGACTTCGAGCTTGTCGTCTTCTTGGAAGACGTGGCCCACTCTGACATTTTTTTTTTATTTTATTTTCAATTTATAATAATATATAAATAGTCCATAATAAATAATGTATGACAGTATATAATATATCAAAATATTGTATATGGTGTTTTTTTTTTTTTTTTAATCCTAATTACTGCAATCCAACGGGCCCTGCTCCGTGCTCGATCAGAGAGAGCACAGCCTCGGCGACTGATGTCGCGTTTATGTATAGATATCTTAAGGCTGTGCTCTAGGATGGTCTTTTCTGAAACACCCGCCGCTCGGCCGATGAATCTGCCGATAGCGTCGCTACCATCGTCCGTGTAATAGACACAGGTGTTTATTTTTTGATCAGTAACTTGATTATGCAAAAAATCATGTAAATAAAAGTGATTTGAATCAATTAAAATGTTTATTCGTGGAAATTTTTATTAAAAAATGTTTTTTTTTTTTTTCAACTTATATGAAATTCACATGACTCCTAATAAGCGAAGAGAGCAATCATGAGAAACCTGCATATTTCAACGGGACCCGAGCCACCAGGGATAACGTGCTACTCCCGAGACTAATCCTGCATCGTGGCGTCAAATAAGAGAGGAAGTATCTGTTCCGGTGTGGGACAGTATTCGGCCATTTCTGTGTTCTTGGTTTTACAAAATAAAACAGAACAAAGGATGAGCACGAGTACATTTTTTTTAAATAACCTATTAGCAATTATAAAATACCCATTTTAAACTTTAATCCGATACACATAAAGATCATTTTTTTACATGAAATTTTAATGAAAGGGATTACGAGTATTATTCATATGAAGATGGGGAACACATGCTCTTACTCATCAGCTCGTAATCTGTTAAGCTGTTTTCGATTAAAGTGCTGTTGATATTGAGTCATGCCGATTCTGATTAATTGTGTTTTTACAATTTATCTCAGTGTTGCTGCGATTCAATAACAATGATCAATTGGAAAATGTTGTCCGTAATGCGGAAATCATTTCCTTTGCTGTATTCGTTTACTTAAACACAAAATTTTAATTAATTATAAACTATATTATTTCAACTGTGCCACTGTAGTACCTTTATTTTTTCAAGTAATACATTAATTATATTTTGCACGTACGTATGTAATGTAATAACATTCTGTATAATAATAATATTTAAACATCTCTAGTTGGTTTGTTACTTGTGAATGAATGTAGTCTTTTAAAATATAAGATGAAAGAAAACCTAAAACTCGTTGATCTTGTTTATTTGTTATATCGACAGCGACCTCTTCAGGCTGATTTAAAGGAGAGTAGGGGGGGAAGCGGAGGGTATTTACGAGATATACAAGAGGTCTGCTTTCAATGGGCCCGGATTGAGCAAATCCTCAGGATCGCAATATTGATGGCGCTCCACATCAGCGGAACGAGAGGGTGTTATGAATAAAATGGGGGGGAAACTAAATGCTGAAATATGGTTATGCTAATTTTGTTTAATAATTTGGAAACGCTTACTGCGATGTTTGCTAGTCGTTGATTATTGGAATAATGTGAGACTATTACAATCTGGTAAACGAAATGAAAATGATAATTATAATGAAGATACTTTACCATATCATTGATGTTGGATTGATTTCTTATTTAACACTCCCGCTTAGATATTTAAATACACACTACATTCTACAAGTAACACTAGAAATCTTAAGTCAATTAATCGTTGTCATAGGCGAATAGCCCGAATCGTAAATATGACAAAAAGTGATTCCGAAATACAGCAGGTCCGAATGAATATTTCTTAAATACAATTTAAGGTAGCTGTTCTGTTAAAATGACTTCAACTGTAGTTGTGATAATTGCACGGGCGATATCTTTCTACGAGAACGAGTTCTCGGCTCGTAATTGGTCATCCAAGGAAACAGAGATGAAAGTATCGAACAAATGAATGCATTTATGAACAAATCTAGACGTTGTTGTCCATAAATAGTACAACACGATGTCCCTTTCTGTTTTCGTCTGTATCTCCGCTTTCGTCTTCTAAATCACTCAACGGATTTTCATAAAGTATTCACTAATAGTGAGAGTGATAAACGAGGAAGGTTTTCATATATCATTTGTAAATATTTTGCACAATATGGCTGCAATGCAAATTTGAATCTATAAGACGTCTACACATTTTGATTTAGGTTTGACCTTGAAATTACTATTCATGTTTGTCATTTATGACATACTTAGATAAAGTAAGCCATAATGCCAAGTTCATTTTTCTTTTCTTTTAATAAAAAAAATTATGCAAGGCCGAGTGAATCGCTAGTATTATACATATCATATATATTCTAAACAAAACTAGCTAATGCAAAACAGCCAAACTCAATATTGTTATGTTCAGGTTTGAAGGGTGAGTAACCCAGTGTAACTACAGACATAAGGTATTGGCGATGGGGGAGAGACGGTTACAATTCGTACAGTAGAAATGTATATGAGCAATGGAGACCAGGTGAGTGGTGATCAGGTAACCCTTTTGCCAGACAGCCTTCCTATATAAAACACAAATAAATCCTTTAAATTTTCAGTTACAATTCGCATATATCTGGCATCTTGTATAATAGATTTTTTCGTATATTTATGTAATTTTCACTTCATTAAGATAATTCCTATTCAATCAATTATATAAAATAAAATACTTTTGTTTCTTAGTTCTGATATATCACTGATATATCACACATCTGATAGATCTATTATACATTACATTTTTGAGCAACTCGACAAATCAAATCAACTCCCCACTTAATTTCGTTATCAAATTTCCTTTAATAAATAAAATAAATAATTCCAGTTAAAATATCGAGAAAAATAAGTTTAACAAAAATGTATTCTTTAAAAGCCAGTTATAAAAAAGTTCACAAATATTACTATTTTAATCCAATGGATGAAGAAAATTCCTCCACAGTGCTGATATCACTGTTTTTTCTGGCTTGGAATATTAGTTTTTCAATTGAGGTAATTATTTATCTAAATACACCTTAAAGTGTTCATATCTTGCGTAATATCTCATTAATCCCACTTTATATACAAATTCTTATTCAGCATGATTAATTACAAATTTAAACTCGTGTTAGCGCAATCATCCGCAGCTCCAAATCCATACAAGCGATTATAGCATTTGCAGTATATTAATATAAAGTATTTTTTTCTTTACGATGATACCATGTTTGTGTGTTCTCGAAAGACAAATATATTTACTTCTCACACAAAATTATATAAAGTTAATTACTGATGAGATAACATTTTATTAAATTCTGTTATCGATATTGATAGACATATTCCTAATATTTCTTTGAAAATAATTGTTCTATTTCGTTGGACGTAAATTATTTAAAAAAAAAACATGATACCGAGCTGACAACGCCATAAAAAACGAGGAAAAACACCTGAGACATTTTCAAGGCTAGGAGTATTCGTGCTCATAATTGCAAAATATGAAACGTGAAGCGACAAATGAACGAAAATTAGGGACATTTGTCGTCTTCAGAATTTCCGTCCAATCTGATTGTAACTTAAATAGCAATCATGTCATCGAATAATTTGAATCACATATTAAAAATATTTGTTTTTTCTTCTTCTTAGATTTAGAGCTGAGATGGTGTGAAGGGGCCGAGGTGGCCTGAAGGTAAGACACATTTCCCTTAACTGGAAATTACGAGCTTTCATGTGGTTTATTTTGTTTATAATTTCGTGCTTAGTGATGAAGCTTATATCTTTGAAAGCTGTCTTGATGAACCCGATACTACGGTATTTTTAGGAATAGCATTGGATTCTAAGCATCAGTGGAGTCCTCCGTTTATCGTCAGTAACTCACAATATCTTTACGTTCTTTAAATTTAAAATTTTTGCTCACAAGTATTAAAGAGCCACCGCGTATAGCTTCTTTTCTACTGAATAGACTAGCGATCTGGTGCCCACTAAAGTTAAACATAACATGATAATTTAGAAGCCAATGTTCAGTTAAACACAGAATATCAATATCATTACAGGTCAAAAATAATTCCATTTCTAGGATTAACATACAAATTAAATCAAATCAAAATCAATTTAAACTTCACAATGAAGATTTTTTGAATCGTCGATATCTAAATACTACCACCGTTTCGGAAAACAGCTTCCAGTAAGAAGAAACGGCAAGAAACTCGCATAGTTGTTCTTTTCAAATAAACAGATTTACAATGCTGTTTTTTACAATAATTACTGTCCTGTGGTGCAACCCGAACCTAAATCCAAGCGTTTTTTTCTAAAAAGTATTATTTTAATAAATAGTAAGATTTATGTATTAATTTAGTCTTAATAAACTTTTTAAATTTAGTAAATGGTAAATTGATTATATTTCCCGGTATCTTATTATATATGCGTATACCATTGTCCAAAAGCGTTTTCTGTACCGTATGCAAACGGAAAGTAGGGGTTACAAGTTTATTCTTATTTTATCTTGTATTAATAGTATGTATATCAGCTTTTATGGAATATTTTTGTATATTCTTCTGTATAAATATTATATTATCATAAATATATTGTGAAGCAGCCGCTAATACACCTATTTCTTTAAATTTTTCGCGTAATGATGTCATAGGGCTAATCACAAACTTTATATTTTCATTATGACATTTTACAAATTCTAACAATGTATTTAAACTCACAATTGATAATTTTGCTTAATTTAATTTATTTTTAACATTTTGACATAAAACCGTATTTAGACTGTTTTCCTATTGTGTCAAGTGGAGTCAAGTCGACAAATACGTTGTTAATAATTGTAATGTGATAGATCCCATAGATCGCTGGTTTTTTTAAGATTTAAACTTAGAATGGAAGCCTTGGCTCCGAGGTGGATTTAGAACAATTTGAGTTTCGGTGTGTTTGTTTCTCAAAAAATTCCAATTTAAAGTCCTGTTATAACGATTATAAGATGAAATAAACAACAGCAAGATTGACCCTCTGACGACCCTGAAAACAATAATGCGGAGTGGGCCGCGTCAGACCGCCCGAGTCAACAGCCAGCGGCTATAGTTTTAGGATACCATAAATTTTGTGAAATGGAATTTATCAATTTGATCTCCTCGGAACACAATATCGTGACATGCCGAAGGGTTATTAGTCTCTAGTAAACATATATTTTTAAATATAATATTATTATTTTTCTACTCGATGAAATTTTCAAATTAATACGAACCTTGTTTATATATAACCTTGTATAAGCTCATATATTTTGGAAATAGGACCCTTGAAAACAAAACATAGTCCACTATCAGTTGTTCTTTAATAGAGTGTAATATTACTATTGATTTCGATATAATATATCTATTTTATGTAATGGAGATGTACAACCGTCTTTATTTATTAAAAGCTTACCCCAATAAAACGTAGGTTGTCTCGCAGTATCGTGTGATGATATTGTCTTGAAATGACGTCAAATTGTTATAGTTTATTTCATACAATGAACCAGAAATATAAGTAAATTTGTTCGGCAACTTTTTCATTGAAACAACACAACGTTCGTCCTTTTTCGATCGTTTCAATCATCAGCTAATATATTCATGGTCTGATCGACGAAGATCTCGAACCAAGCAACGTATAATTCATTCCGATGGATTTGGACGTAATTTTTCGCCCAAATCGTTTCCAGTCAAATGTTTATTTGGCCGAAATGCGCAAGTAATCCCATTAGCGCGCCGCGGCTCGCACTCGACGGTATAATTTTATTATTAATGTACAGTCGTTTGGCACCCGGGCTCGCTGGCGCCTTAAGATGCCATTTTTATTTTGGATTTCTTTCAATCAAATCATCTAAACTTTACATAGCTTATACTTATTACTGGATCAAGGCGTTTGCCTATGTTTCCATTAGAGTTTTTTGGCCAATATTGTTATGATAAATTTGTAACGGTATCGATCAAGGTTTTTATATCAGAAAGGCAGATAAACAAATTTGCCACCTGATTGATTAAACCTGCACTCATCCCTTCCGCCAACGCACAATCTTTTCAAATTTAAAACCATAACTAATTTGCCTGCATTGCAGCAGAATTTAAAATTTGAACACAATTTTGACATCGGCTGTTAAATAGATAAAAGCAGTTAAAACAAAACTCAAGCAACTCATATGAAATCGAACTTTCCCTAAAATCTCGTAGAGAAGTGGAAACCATAAAGAGATGGAGATATCGATAAGTCGGTAATGTGTTACGATATCACCCGAACCCATTTAGATGAAGGCTCTCGATATGTCCATGAATCATCTCTGACGTGTAGGCCAGGCTTTGTCTAGACTATTGGCAAGGCCGAACTGGAACTCATTAAATTAAGTATGTAACAGGGCGCTGTTGGCAGAGAACATTCCGTCTTAACGTACTGTATAATTTAACTAGCAGTGCGCATTCGCTTATCACGTTCACAAAATCAATATTATTTGGAACAGACTTTCCTTTAGGAAAGTGTTTCATATAATAATCTAGTGTGCTTATATAACAAAGTTATAACGACTTTGTAGGATTTTTGTGGAGTAAATATCGTTGCTTTGGTTTCGGTAATATCAGTAGGTAGCCGAGAAAGCAATTACGTGTTCTACTTATTCAAGTCGATCTTATGAATTTGTCGTCGTCGTGTAATGTGTAAATGAAATAAAACTAAATCAGGATTTATAATGCAGGATTCAAAGGCCTATCTCGTACGGTTATTTGGTTAAATCAATATAAAATAAAATATGTTTTAGAAGTGATTTTTACTAACCAGTAAAATACAGTCTTCAAAGCGACACGTAATAATTCAAAGCTTGCGTGTTCATTCGAGAAATGAACATTCGCTATGAGAAAAACTTAAGACTTAAGAGCAAATTGAAACTTACAAGTAGACTCAAGTGCATTGCATTGAAGTTAAAGTAGTACGTCAAACCTGATTACCCGAAGTGCTGCATTCACTTTTGTTCGCTCACAACCACCGCAATTAATAGACGATGTGGCCCCGTCGCGGAACCCTGTTTCTATTGCTATCACTGATTGAAAACTAAACGAACGACTTAAAACCTCTTCTCCTAAGAAGGTTGTGAGTCGATGTATACACATGTTGTGACTGAATTTCATCCGACACAGGCAGGTTTTCCCACGGCACTTTCTTTTACCGCTGAATATAAAATCAATAACATTCATGGAAGTTCAATGGTACACCAGCAACTCGCTTTGTTTAAAACTACCGCGTTGTCTCAGCCCAGTGTTTTGATCAAGAGTGCCTATATACTTACTTTATTATGTTAAATTGCAATTTTTTTTAAATTTGATTACATACGTGCATCGGGAGCGACTGGCCGAGCGCCAGGTAACGGTGTAATGTGGAACACAAAACACTGTATTTTTTCTGCGATTGTCATTATTACTTGTCTGTGCATAACTGTCACTCGTTGAGTATCGGTCCTAAAATCCAAAGTAATTTGGTAAGCTTTAATAAAATAAACAAACTTCTGTTTATCTGTCATACATAATTAACTTATATCGCTCCTGATTAATACAAAAAATAATGGAAGTTTTTTATTGTATTTCTACATCAATCCAGTTTTATTTTTAACGGGTTCTGCGATAGAGGCACAGGTCGAACAAAACCTAACGTGAGCTGCGTGCAGGAAAAAATCTGTTTCTCTATTTAAAACGACTTGTTGCTCCGGCCTTGATTGACGGCCGTTATTAAACGCGAGCGAGGTGTGACTTCCCGGTAATATAGGAAAACATTTTCCGAATAATATTGTCTTTGAGAACGGAGAAAGTTAAAGCTGCTTCAATTATTACCTTTTAATTATTACAAAAGACAAATTGAAGGGGATAATGTACGAAGTAAAAAGTAGTCGTGTTTCTTGTTGAATAAAAAATAAGGAAATATATATTTTTTCTCGGAATATGTTACATATTATGTCATATTCATGGACTCGAAATATCTCTTTAAAGGAGTGTGATAACTTGGCGGGTCTGGACAGTACTCGGCCTATTCATTATCGGATGATCTCCACTATGGGTACATTATAATATGAGTATAACCGTTTTTTAATTGTTTAATCATAAAAATTTGCGTTTAGGTGGCTTTTTTATCTTTTACTGTGTAGGAAGCCCTATCATAGTACCATCAAATGGGCCTCCTGACGGTAAGTGACGACCATCACCCATACATATTGGCCCTGTAGTATAAATAGTATTATAAATATTAACCATTCCTTGCATCGTCTATGCGCCACAAAACTTGAGAGCTAATACGTCATGTACCTTGTGCCTGTAGTTACACTGGCTCACACACCTGCGTGGGTGCTGCTGCTGCAGTCAGTCAGTATATCTGTCAACAACCACAGCTGGGCAAAGACTTCCTATCTTTACCACGCTGCTCCGATGGAGTTCAATATAAATGTACATGTGGCAGAATTTCACCTCATACAGGCAGATGTTTTTCTTCACCACGAAACACGAGATGAATTAAGAACCCAGCAATGCGAACCCGGTTATCCACGTTCGTCGGCCCTTGCCTTATTTTTACATACTTGCATATTATATATATCATATAATTGAAATTTACTGCAAAGAACATCACAAAGTTACGAAATAAAAGTAAAGCTTACAGCATTTTCTATAAAGATATTCAACAGCGCATAAAATTATGAGATTCACTTTGTGAGGGTCGTGAAATAGTGTCCCCTCAGCCGGCGGCTCCTCCTCGGCCTGAAACTTATATCCCATAAACCTTTCTCGGGGCAATCGCTTACGACTACACGCATCCACTTTTGTATTCGTTTCTTTCAACGAGAGAATTAGCCGACTGAGAGTCGGACTCGTGCGATGGTTTTTTAGAAAAAGAGTTATTGCCTAAAAATAAGACATTAAGATTCCTTTACAGACAGTTTAAAAGTAATAAAGTCTCCGGAATTAATGTTTTCATAAACAAATAAACCTCTCGGAACACTGAACTCCCCGAAATTTAAGTCATCATTTGATAAATGTTTATGGTATATTCGTACTCACATCATTATCTTCGTAGGAAGATGGCACCATCTTTAACAAACCTATATCCTGCAAACTGACTTACACTGCCCTGCCAGTTTGGTGGCTATTCCATAAGGCTACAGGTACCCAAGACCTGGGCTCAATCTTAGGATTGGACCACTAAATGTTGATTTTAGTTTAAGAAATTCTTAGTAGGAGTCAAAAGTTTGAAAAGTTTCACACGAAACAGGTCCTGCGCTAGAACATCCCGGTCGTATCGGATTTACCATCCCATATTAATCAGCGATTAAAGGGAGACTGTACTTGTATTTGCACGCACATTTCTGCATAATAATATTACTGCGTTGGCGAGTCTCCCTTGAGACACTAATATTAAAGGTTTCTTAATCTGACTCTTGACGTCGTAGCATACGCTGTTTAATGATCTTAATATTTCCAAAATTTCGCTAACAAAGTTACATAAGGACATAAAGAGAACGTCGCTTCTGCTTTAATCCGCCATAAACAATACTACGAACAAAACCTCAATATAGTAAATTTGAGAAGTCACCAACATAATGGTCAAATTTTTCGTTCAGTAATTCCTTCATTCGAAAGTGAGCTCTATTCAGCACTGAGTAGTATTCAAATTGCGCTGTCATTAAGGGTCAGCGCAGACAACATTCATGACACTGTATATATTTGCGTCAATTATATTATGATATAGTTTTATGTTTTTATAGTAATTAATATTTATCGGTTCGTTAGTTTAAATATGTTTTTAGTTAACTTCACCTATGAGTCCCGCACCGATTTTTAAGTCGTTTCGACCAAACTGGTATAAACGATGAAACCTAATCGGTACGTTATTATTTTTATTTTTATAGTGAACTCCTCTTTGTGATGACAGAACGTGTTTTTAAGACTTCGCTTTGTGACTATAGAATTTGTTAGATAGAAAGGGACAACAATAAGGTAATACATGTCCGAGTATACACTTGACGCAGATCTGTAATGTATTAGATGAGCAACAACCTTTATATCACCTTGTCTGGGAAATCGTTCCTGTAAAAAATAAAAAGTCTTCATTTGTAAACAACACTTGATGGGAAAGGCTTTTTGCATGGCGGTTGTCTGATACCTTACATCTCAAGGAACGTCAAACAACAATACTTAGTTTTATTGTTCACGAGAAACATAACATCGTTCCCAAGGTAAGGAAACCACTAACCATTAGCCTTTCCGCCTAAACATTTTATTTAAAGAAAATAATCAGAAACTGCTCTAAGCAGAAATAAAAGCCCAAAATCAACGTTCCAAACCAATAGCAGGTTAATATTAAAACAAACCTTATAATGAGTGCTCCAAAATGAGTGCTTGTAAAGCCTTACTGTAATAAATCATATTTTGATTGCACCCAGTGACGCGCATCACTAATATTGTGAATATTTTAAATGTTTGCATTATCCTTTAATATTAATTTACAAAGTAAAATATTCAATTACAAAGAGATTTTCTTATCTAAAGTCTGCGCATATCATAGTTTCTGTAAATAGTTATAGATAGTCAACCCATATTGGATCTTATAATAAAATCAATAGGGTCGTCTTCAGCTTGAGTGTTTTCAAATGAAAGATGGTCTCCGTTTAATCTGACTGTTATTTTTCCGGCTATACATCAAAGCGGCGACTTTGGCGGCAAATTGTATCAAACTCGCTGATGTATCTGACGCGGCCAGCTCGTGTGTCGCCCGTGTTTACGAAATTCACTTGTTTTTTCGGATATTCATTATGTTAAACTTGTTTTTAGTGCATTTAAATTAATATGAATTTATTTCTTTAATATGATTAATAATTACTATTTATTTATTGCTATTAAATATTAATAATTAATAGTTATTTATAATTAAAGCCCTTCAATCATTCGGCCTCTAAACAATAACCAGTATTGCTATCTACTGCCTTGATAAGTAAGTGAGCCAGTGTAATCACAGAATTTAAAGGTACAGAGGACAGTAACTTATGGCCCATATAATCATAATGGAAACATGTAGATGAGTGACTTTTAGTACCGACGTCTATGGGTAGAGGGGACTTACCTTGATGATCATTTGTTCGCGGAGCTGCTCAAATAAATTAAAGCTTTTCTGTTATGTTATAACATATCAGAATGAATAGTGTACTATCATTTTTATCGCGTTTGTTTTCTTATTAATATTTGAATGACCATAGGATTTGATTTGAAATCAGCAAGTTCTCGTCAGATTCACAAAAGCCTGTAACTTGATAGCGGATGTCGGAGCAACTCGAGCAAGTCGTCGCTAACTGTTTCAAATTGCAAATGTAATTTTTGCAACATCCAACTTACATTGAATCGGTTCAGCAAAGTTTAATAATCCGATTCCTTTGATATCAGCCCGCCTCGAATTATACAATTTTTATAATTTACTTTTACGTTAAGCCAGGAATTGAATTTTCCGACTTCACGAAGTCATTACATAGTTCCCGGGAGTATAGTTTTACACCGGCTACTAAAATTCTTTAAAGCTTATTTTGAAAAATTAAATAACATAAAATACTATAATTATTACTATTTTAATAAAAGATTGCAATAAGCCCTATAGAACTAATAGCTATAGAATTTCTTGCCAATTATTTTTTGTATATTTTTTAATAGTATTTGTTTCGTTTAAGCAAAAAATGTAACGTAACATATTAAAGTACTCTCGTTTTGTTTGTGTTATGTAAACATGATGCCTCGTTACGATCGCGACCAAACAGAAAGATATCTTCACCTTATACCGTTCGTAATTTTTCTTTTATTTTCTTAAGGACGCATTTGCCGTGACAAACGCACAGACGGCGTGACAAGTAAGTATCATATTTCATACTCTGATTGGATCTCCAATCCTCTCTCATGAGACGTCACAGACTCCAGTCAAATACTAAGGCTGGTTCACATACGAGTAATAGAAGAAAATTACAAAATAATTAAAAATCAATAATCGTAATAAATTAGTATAAATTATTTTAAACGCGGGTTAGAACGAGTTGAAAGTTTCTCAGTTGATAAAATAAAAACACAAATGTGGAATATGAATATTATCATATTTGGTTTCTGTCGTAATTTAATCATGAACCCTAGATGAAAAATTTTCCACGACTTATAAATTCAAATTTGGATCATTTAAACAGCTGAAGGCAAAGTTTTACTGTAACAGCCTGACTACCCGTTTCGCAGCGAACGTTTTTTTTTGTCGCACGTAATTCGGAAACGGTGACATTATTCAATGTGACATTATATTATACAAAATTTTCATTCGAATAAGAATAACCTATTCTTTAATTGTAAAAAAACAAATGTACCTTAAGGTCTGGCCAGGACCTTCTATGGCTTAGCCAGCGTTTGTCATTTAAGTATATAGCTTATAGTGAAAACCGTATCGAAAGCCGATCCGATGAATCTGATTGGTTGGGTTAATAAAAGTTAAGACACAGACAGAGACAAAAAATAACATTAAATCTCTTTTACATATTGTAGCGAGTATGTCTTCCGCGTCACGTTAAACTTAATAATCTTAAATCTATGTTGTAAATCTTTTGCAACGACGAGAGGCCCGAAACGTCCCGCGAACATTCTACAGTTGGCGACTTTTATCTATTTATACATATCAACGTTTGGCGATTTTATTTTTAGACTTATATAATATAATTCTCTAACAGTGTTATTATTAGGATGTGATGCTTATAAATAGAACTATGTTTATGAGTTAATTCACTGTCCGTGTCAACGGTGTGAACGGGCCCTACTGGTATGTGATGGTCTCGATATCGGGGGAACGCCGTATCAGTTTCGCATCTTTATCACTGCTTCAGTAGGAAACAGTTTTATTTCTTCATATTATATAAAGACTTATACTGTGTAGGAATGGCAAGCAAGTCTAATAACTTATTTTAATTTTTAGATGATTGATTTATATTTATAGTGAATTTGTACCGATGTCGTCTATCTGATGTTACTTAAAATTTATGTTAAGACATATAATGAGACTGACTTTTATATCGTTATGTTAGAGGATCAAATTGTATGTAAAGTTTCCATCAATTCTAACGACGGAACTGGTAAAAAATCAGTTGTTATTCTTTGTTGTAACAAAAGTTCGGCCGCGGCATAACAAATCATTCGAGTGCCGCAAGAACTGACAAAAAAATGTGATTAGCTCATTCATCAGTCGAACACGTAAACTCCGGCCATTTTTTACTCGCTGAAGCTGAGAAAAGCTTTTAAGCGTTTCTCCCTCCCATGTGGGACTCGCCAGTGCCGAGAACACCTGGTGCACCAAAGCATACCGGAATACCTATTAAAACAACAGTGGTATCCACTCCGTCTCTTCGGAGGGGCACCACGGTATTGCCTGCGTATGCTATCGTGATGCCGCGACGGTTGGCCCACATTTGTGGGCTTACATATGGAGGTTGCTTAACCTGCCTGTAATGATTTAAAAACATGATATAGCACATGCAAGAAAAATCATTGCTGCTCTTCCCGGGTTTGAACCCAAAACAACGTTCACTTAAGATTTACGTGTTCTAAGCACTCCGGAATATGGGCTTCATAAGTGGATTCTATTTAAATTTAATTTAATTTAAAAACCAAATCCTTAGTTAAGTCTATAAGAAGTATATTTCGTTACGCTCATTAAAAAATAGCTCGAAAGTTCTCGACTACGCATTTTGTTTTGAACGCAATTTAATGTTATATGTGGCACTTGTATGAGTCGAGCATCAAACTTCTGAACAACTGAGGCGAACTGCAAGCTAATTTCACTCTGGGCTTGATTCCATTTAAACTCCGCGCAGGCTTGTTTTCATTTAGACCTCTCCGGTCCGATCCGATTTTAGAATTTAAAGAGCTGCAACACAGCTTACTCGCTTTATTTTATACGTTTTTTAATTATTAACGCAAACAGCACCAAATGAAATACTAGTCCCGCCTTCGCACTGATAGAATAATCTTGTCCGGTGCGTTTTTTACACAATGAGATATAAACATTCGCTATAGTCAGCGTGCTACGTATTTTAATAACGATTGAATTGATTGAACTGTAATGAGCTAACAGCATTTCATTTAATTGTATTGTTTATTCGTTTGCCCTGATTGACAGTTACTATTTAATATGTATAAAAATATATTGTAAACATACTTAAAGTAGTATTAGTGGTAGTAGTAGTATGTTTACAATATATTTCACAAGGGTGGTTCGATGCGGTTATAAAATGTAAATGCATCATAAATTCATCCGACACAGTCATGTACGCGATGAATTTTAAATAAATTAATCACACAAACTAAGTGGAGCTTATTTCGAGTTGAAGCCGTGAATTTGGGTTGAAGTCCAAGTTGTCTCCAATAGGCTTCTTCTGATTCACTGTGGACTTGTCTGATAGTGAAGCTGCAAGAAAAAGCTTGTTGTTAAGTAAAATACTTAACCTGGATTTTATCTTATCTTAACTGTTCGAACAAAAGCGAAATAATTATTTGACGTTTTTGTTGAGATAGTTTATAAAGGAGTCACAATAAATCACTCCTGAAAGAATAGTGGCGGGCGTTCATTACAGTCGAAACCTTTACAATTCAAACTGTATAATTACTATGCAAACCTTCAGAGAGCGCGTCTGTTTACCCTTCCAAGAAAGAATCGCATTGTGGAGACTTTCAAAGGAAACCTTTTAGTTGGAAGAGCGATAGAGAAATATTGTTTTGATGCCGACGACGCCGACACCTCCGGCATCGCCAGCCGTCCGATGGTTCTTTGTTTTTATACAGAAATATTTTAACGTAATTTAAATCAGTCGTTTGGTCATGTGATGTACGTTTAAAATGTTTATTGTGATTTGCTTGTTTATAAAAAGTTTTTTAAACTTCAAAAGCAACGGCCTACAAAGCTGCTCCAATGCGGCCTGGTGACTAAGGTGTCACGTAAGGTGTCATCCATGTTATATGTATCCACATAAGGTGGATGACACCTCAGTTTCCAAGACTGACGGCGCATTGACGATGTGGGGGATGGTTAATGTTTGTTACGGTGCCAATATATATTTGACTCTAATTTTAATAAAATAAAAGCTTAAACTGCTTTTTTTCAGAAAATAATAATCACGAAATGAACGGAAATCAAATGAAACCAATACAATCGGCGTGTCAGTTATATCTAAACACAAAACAAATAATGGAATAGATCGAAACGGTAACAAATCGCGCGGAATACATTCCACTCGCAATAAAACTATGAAATGTCCGCATATGAAAATAGATGTTGTCGAAACGTCCTAGGATCGTAAAGTGATGGCGCCGGCGAAACTGCGAGTGAGCCGAGGCCGACGTCGTACCTGGAGGGCGGCGCTACGCTGAGATTTCACTCAATACTTCAAAATATGTAATTACTTAATACGCATAAGTGTATTTGTTGCAAACACCACCGAAGCACTTGATTTATTTGCCGCGACCTATTTTTTGGACCTGAAATACTTTCACGGAAAATTCACGTTTGTGAGGGAGGTATTGAAATGTGAGAATAGAATGATATCTATATATATAAAACTCCGTTACTGAGTGATTGAGTGACTGAGTGACTGAAAGACAACGCACAGCCTAAACCACTGGACCTAGAGACTTGAAATTTGGCACACGTATACCTTGAGTATCCTACAGGTGCACTAAGGAGGGATTTTTCAAAATTCCCACGGGATAGGGAATAAATGGGATTTCTAGCCTAGCCTAAGGGCTGAAATACACACACACACAGAGATGTTACATTAACGTAATATTTTAAGATAATTTGTAAATATATTCATATTCTACGCGAGCAAAGCCGCGGGTAACAGCTAGTATGTATATAAAAATGAATATCACCATAACAATTGGCAATTCTGGCATTTTTACATAGAAAAGGTTTTTCCTAAACACTTTAATCACCTCGCCTCTAGGTGGCGCTGCACCACATCCAATTTTAAAGGTATACAAAGACTAACGTCCATGAAGTTTTGTCTGATTTCTGTTTTTAACTGATAATTTTACTGTTCAAATTTCTCAAAGTTGTTCAAAATTTAAAAACATTTTCAGGGACAACTTAGTTTCTAGACTCATGAGAATCTCGTGATATTCGGATTAAGGACGAAGGATAATTTATTATAAAAATACAAATATAAAAAAAATCATATATAAACTCAAGTTTTAAATTTAACTACTTTAATAGTTAAACTCGAACCATTTTATTTAAATATTTAATAGTTAGTCGCCTCGCTTTCGAGATACGACCTCGGAACCGACATCACTTTATGCGCAAAAAACGTTTGCAAAATGTCGAGATAAAGTTTTAAAAATATATTTTTTAATTCCGGAAAGCAGTCCGTTTCTCTCGGAGCATTTTAAAATAGAACCTCTAATTTTACGCGTTTTAACCTTTTGATAGTTATATTACTAAACATGTGTTAAAATATAATTAATATCGCCTATTTAAAAGGCTAATCAATGGGACTACTTAACCTGTGTCACGCACTTTGGAATGCTATTACACGTGTACCTCATGTACAGACTGTTAGAATAACAGCTGGCAGAAGAATGGGGCTGCAACGAATGGTTCGTGTATTTGTATAGATGCGTGAGAAGTTCTATAATAAAATAATAAAATAAAATAAAATAAAATATTACGATAAATGTATTTTTTTGTTTTTCTTTACTTTCATGCATTTATTAACATAATAATTATATAGATGAGGACCTTAACTATATACAAACAAAAATTAAAAATAATAACTCAAGAAATCATGACCGCGTGGAATGGTGGCAAGAATGCTGGCATCGTTTCGGCAGGTCTCTGAGGTCTCCAGGTCTCAAGGACCGGCTCTTAACTCTGTTTCCCTGTTATAAGTGTGCCAACGCATGTAATATCCGACACTAGGGCCCTTCCCTGTTCCCTTGGAACCCATGTTAGTCTATCACGTCTCTTGCCAGCGTCACGGCTAATGTGATTACATTCACCACAACTATAACAGTCACTCTCAAATTTAAACATTCACAATTTAAATGTGTAAATGTATTCTAAAATAAGATAAGGTGGGAAGTAGTCTATTTAAAACGACTTGACACACGATTGGAGGCTTATCGAGCAACTTCACCATGTAGTGTACATGTCCCTCTCTGCGCGTGCGTCATAAAAATTGAATATGCGGCTATGGCTCGGTACTAATGAAGCTAATATGAGTTCCACCAGTTCGATTGTATTCCTATTTTAATTTTGCGAAAAACTCTAGCATTTACCATCAAAAATGGACAAGTATTTTCCCCCTTTACTCTTTGTTTTATCAAAAAAATCGATACTGCAGCTCACCTGTCTATTGTCGTGAATAAATATCCCAAAATAATCTAGGAATACATAAGACGGTTTATTTTTACGGTCCAAGAAGTCATGGGTGGGTGAACTGGCCCTCGGCCTACGCACCGCTCGCTAACTTATAAAATTTATGGAGCATAAACAATTAAATTCAGTAAAGGGATTTTACTAGCAAGTCAATTTCGAAGATGGTTTTACTACATCAAAATAAATCAAATATTATTTTCTTTAAGGAGCCAGTTCGCATATTTTTAATTTGTTAAATAAAGAAAACCCGACCTTGAAATAGGAAAAAATTGCTCAAACTATTATTGAAGTCGACGCTGAGAATAGCGATATATTCTACCGCCAAACAACAATACTTAGTATTGTTGTGTTACGGCTTCAAGGGCGAGTGATCCAGTGTAACTTCAAGCACAGGGACATAACATCTTAGTTCCCAAGGTCGGTGGTAGTTTTATGAGGAATGATCAATAAAATTCTTACATACTTCTTATCTTTTTTATTTCAAAATAACTTTTCAGCATTTTATTAACTTTTAAACACAATAAGCAATTGTGAGCGATGGTTCGCTGCAAGTGATATTGAAAATAAAAACGATCCGATTGGCATTAAACGGCGATCGATATTACTAAGTGCACTCAGTGCTACCTTCTCGTCATCATCGGATTTGACGTCACCAAAGGATCTACAAAGAGGTGCAGTATGAAAATATATTCGAGCTGTTAGGTGAACCTGTTAAATTTTGTTATAATCTAGTAAAATGAGTAGTTCTATTATAGTCTCGATAGTTTTTACGCATTTCATCAAAGTCATATGTGCTGAAACAGAAAAAACTTTTTCTAATAGGCATAAACATACACTGAAAACATCTCATGCGTCGTATCGCGGGTTGTAATTTGAAAAAAGTTTATCGTCGGCGATAAAGGCTAGGAGAAGCTTACTATCTTCCTAATTAGATTATTCTTAGAGGAAACATTTTTTTGGTTTTATATTTATTGAGTTATAAAACCAACTTACTTCATACGTAAAAAAATATTGTCCTAAATGATTTACGAAATTAAGCGCTAGAGTATTATTAGAGTAAAAGTACAACACTGCAACAACACTTATTAAAAATTATACACATATCCATTCTTTTTATTTATGTTATACAATAATTTGTAAGTAAAAATATTTTTTATGTTTAATATATGTCAGACTTGAACACAACAATACGGCGAACGCAAACCCTCGGCAAAAACAATTGAGTTTTCTCGCGTAAAATTACGAAGGTAAATGACCTTTTTAAGGCGCTTAATGTCTACAAAAACCCCACGTGCCCCAGACAAATGACCGACGTGAAAAAATATATTGCGTACACACGACCACGCAGGTACCTGTCTGTTTCACTTTCTTATTACGTAGCTAGTAGAGACTACGGTGGAACTACATATTGCGTTTTTATGTAGATCAGTATACTAGCGATGTAATTGCGGAAGCATAAGAAAAAAATCGCAACGTGACCAAAATAAAAGCCATTAATTTAATTTATTGATGAAAAATCTGTAACTAAACCAAATAAAAATAATGATGCCTTAAGACTTTAGCTTATTCCTTAATAAAGACCGAGTTAATAACAATAAATGAGTTTTCGAACAAATCATCACCGAATGGAATGCTGGCGGAAAGCTAGTAGATTTTTACATTGAATCAGCTATTCCGCGGGGAAAAACGAACCAGTCCTCCTCTCAACAGACAAGGTAATAGCACGTTTTAATGCATTTTTATTTTTCTCTTTTAGTATAAGGTCCAACTGCTTCAGATAGAATGATAAGATTTGGATTTATCGTTTGCCCCCACGGTTCCTGCTTTACCTTTATGCTTTTCCTGACATTAGACGAGCCAACGGGTTTTCATGTGGCGACATATCAGATAACCCTAATAAAACAAAGCTATGTAGCTGTAGTTTTGGTTGCGTAATTATAAATTAAGTTAAGGACCTTAAGAAATGCGTTGATCTCGGCAGAAAGTATGTAATGGCACTCTTTTCAAGGGTTACAACTATCCTCTGTCCATGTCTGAACGACACCACATCTCGAACTCTTAATAATTCACACTATAGATGATCTCAACTTTTGTTTCTGTACTGTCAGCAAGCACCAAGATTTCATCCAAGGATTAGCATGACATTTTTCATAAAATTATTTGTAATCATCGATCGCATGAGGGGAACCAGGTAAACATCGTAGTAAGTAAGCTCCGTCTTAAAGAGCAAGAAGTCTGTACTCAGGAGAGAGTTTTGCTAATTGAGAATAAACCTAAAGGTAGCAGACATCGCTCCCAAACAACATCTAAGATCTTTCATATTACAATTTGGCTGGATCGATGGTCAAGTTGTTAGCGTATAAGCAGATAAGAAGGTGGAAAAAACTCTCAGCTCAGTTGCAGCCCGTAGTTTGGAAGTGACTATGCCGTGTACATTTGCCGGGTCTAAGAAAGCGCGGGTCTCATTCGCTATGCCATCGGATTATGAGTATGGTGGAATACAGACATGCACACACCCGTGCACTATAATATGCCGCGCGCAGTGAGGAAGTTTCCCCTAAGAATGACAACCGTGGACGCAATCGGTCAGGAGGACATTGTCATACAAATAAATTACTTAGCTATTTTATGTCATAAAGCCTTATACATTTTTCCGATTAATTAAACCATTGTATTCATTATCGCTCAACAAGAAATTTCTCAAAATGCAAGTGACAGTTACATAATGACAAGACTGGCTCGTAATACTATGAATGATGGCCACGTCCGACAAAAATTTCGCTGCGAGCAATTTGTCCCGCACCGAGATCCTCGTACTTAGTACTTGTACTGCTCTTACATTTATGTAACTTATTATAATTTTTATTTTTTTATTTGTTTGGTAATTTACAAGCTATTGATCCCTTTTTTGGCCAAATCTTAAATATAAACAATTTCATAATGATTAATTATTTGTATGAACGCATAGAACCGCGTAGAAAGTCCAGAGCTTAGTAGAAGGACACGTCTTAGAAATCTTTTTACTAGGTGGTTGTACACTTTGTGCAAGTAGGCCTGGGTAGGTACCACCCACTCATCAGATATTCTACCGTCAAACAGCATTACTCAGTATTGTTGTGTTCCGGTTTGAAGGGTAACTACAGGCATAAGGGACATAACATCTTTGATTTCAAGATTTGTGGTGCATTGGCGATGTACGAAATGATTGATATTTGTTACAGCGTCATTGTGTATGCGTGCTGACCACTTACCATCATTTGGCTCATTTGCTAGTTTTAATGTCTTAGGTATATATTAATTACTATTTATGTAGTTCTATTTGAACAAACGGCCCAAATATTCCAAATTATCTCTTCACACCATTTGCAGTTGAAGTATTTGCAACTTGGATAAACTTTCTAAAATATAATAAGAGCACCTCGTCTTGTCCCCTTCGCTGATAAGAATAGGGCTAGTTCATGTTTCGCCAAGAGTATCAAAATTGCAATTCAACGGGCAATTTGTACTGAAGCTAATTTTAATTTTGGTTTATCTTCAAAATAATAATTATTCTGTTACGACATAAATAATGTTTTCTATAATAATAAACAAATTATAATCAAATATAATTCGAATCTTCACCTTTATATTTATCTCGTATATCATATTTTTCTCTGAGAATAACATTCAAGAAAAAACGATAATGCGATAGAGTTCAAACAAAAGCTAAAACAGCCTCAGTTTTATAAAGTTCAAGTTGAATTTATCACTTTACTAAAGTTTCAAACCCAGTAGTGCAACGGGACTGAAGAGCCGTTCACTGCGTATGCGCATGCAAAACAGTCCTCTTAACAGGCAGAAAATGTCTGAGCATTTCAGTTTCAGTTAACACTAGCATGCCTGCGTCAATCACACCGACTGCAATCAGCGTGGACGTGATAAATGTGGACCACGACAAGGTGAATTTGGGAAACTTCATCGGGCACGTTCGGGTAAGCCTCAGAACACCAGAAAAAAACAAAATACTATTCCTAACTACCAAACCCCATCACTCACCCCCGTCAGTTACACAAATACTTCAAGCAACTCTCTGAAGCGGATCCGAGCGTCTCCAACAGAAAGAACTTGAAGCTTTCTCCGAGTCAACAACTAGGATCCCTCCAAATCGAAAACCACCTCAATCATTCACTCACTCCTTAAAGGTTAAGTAACAAAGAAACCAAAAACATCGGCTATCGGTGACCTCCAACCACAACCAAGAAACCTAAACTAAAATAGACATAACAACGACACGATGTACACGTCTATGGAGACAAAAAAAACCGGTAGTGCTAGTCCCGTTTTGAATCCACGATATCCGGCTATGATCCGCGCATTATATCCACTGGGCTGGCTCACTACTGAAACAAACGGGGCGATTGTTTTCACAAAACATAAAAGTGCATTAAGGATCTCATTTCTCAACGAGTTCGCTGAGAATGCATTTATCCGAGGCGAATACAATAACGCTAACGCCGGCTAAGCTGTATGAATAACGCTGCAGCTTAATAGACGAATCGCTCATTTTCTTTCTTATTAAACGGACGAGCCAAGGTACGAACAGACACAAACACACAATACATGTTAACATATAACGATGAACGGATGTACATTCGGGTAGCCGAAATAATATAGGGCTGTAGTTTTGTTTCTATAACAAAAACCCGACCGTTAGACGCTCTGTACCGTCTGCCGATTTCATCGAAGTGTTGTGTCAACCATTGATTCAATTATTTATAAATATTTGGAAAAACTACTAATAAACGACAGCGACTCAGCTCTAGGCATAAAATAAATAAATTGTATTGTATACACTTGATTATGTATTTTCATATAAGAAAAGTTGAATTGTCGTACTCCTCGAAGATTCTTCTCCGTATAATAAGCATTTTTTGTTAGTATATTAGCAATGGCCCAAATTAATTAGAAATAACTAATATTCCTATTTACCCCTCCTTTTCCAAACACAAGTGATAAACTTTATCACTTGCGTTAGGAGTAGGGATGGTAAAACTTTTTGTCAACAATATTTACTTGATTTAAAATTTACTGATTATAAAATAATGGCAGCAAGTATATCGAGATATCAAGAATTTCAAAATGACAGATTAAAACTCGAATTCTGACTAAAATACGATCGATGACACAATTTACAATTCATAATGTCGTCGCTGACAAGCGCGCTCGCACGCACTGATTGTAATGAATAAGTAATTATGAGCAAAGTCAATTAACAAATCAAATAACGGCTATAAATTGCAGCGTCGTTCGAATCTCTAAATGAGTCGGTTTTCGCGAATGAAAATAAGAACCGCTTTAAGTAATACGAATGTTCGAGCAGCAGAGGGATGCGGTGTTGAAACATTTATCATCTAAGCAATACAAACAGCGATGTGTGTGTACGCACGTGATTCCGATCGCGAAATAAACCGCCACGGAATTAGAACGAATAGACCGAGAGCGCTCCCTTCATAGACTATATGTAAAAAATATATTTTTTTAAGGAAATCTAACAGATTTAATGAACCATTAGATAATAAAGTAAGAATACCAGAATTTTTGACAGTGACCAACTCGCACCTAGACCTAGCCCGACGGTTACCTGGTAGAAGAACCTGAAGAACCTGATTTATAGGCAAACTCCAGGCTACAATTATAAAAAAAACGAGCCTATTAAAAATGGTTTTGTGTTTTTTTGTTTATGGAATTATATTTTATCTATATAGATGCAGATGGTAAATGGGCCACCTGATAAAAAGTGGTGAATGCTACCCATACACTGCAATAATTATTAAACATTCATTCAACAGCACTCAAATACGCCACTGACCTTGGGACCTAAGATGTTACGGCCCTTAAGTGCCTGTAGTTATACTGGTGCACTCAGTCTTTCAACCAGAACACAGGAATACTAAGTATTGCTGTTTGTCGGTAGAACATCTCATGAGTTGGTGGCATTATTTATTTTAGTAGATATTACAGGTAAAAAAAATATTTTCTTTAAAAAATATATTGAAACATGTACCATAAATGTCATAATATATTTGAATCAAAGCTGTAGTAGTATCTACCGTTATTTTTTTTTTATATAAATCTTTAATACGTGTTTTCCAAACCTACGGAAGGCCCGGTCGCGCGCGTCAGCTCTCCGCCTCGGCTCGAGCCGAAACCGATCCTATTGAGTGCTTCATAAATATTTGAGGACACATGTATGCGCTATCAGCTCCGTCTCTCGATTCGCAGTTCCAAGTTTTTTATTCGTGAAACTACGCGTTTGTTTTACGTACTAGTTTTAACCGATCCGGTCCACTCCCCGACCGGTGTTTGAATAAACGCTGCCGCCGAAAACATATTTTTTTACTACGTGATATCAAAAAAATATTACGGTCGGGTCGCGCGTGCTCGATATCGATTTTAGGTCATCAATCAACAGTCAATATGAGAGTAGTTCGATTTAAGAGAAGGTCTTTTCTTGAGAAAATGGAAGGAGTGTATCAGATCAGTCAACGTCTCGCGAACATCGGCGCCGCATTTATAAGGGCGTTTGGCGGAACATTGTGGTTTATGAGCGAATACTACGAAATTAGTCACGTATTTATCATTCCTACTAATATTTGAAAGAGCTCAGTTCTATTTTATATGATGTTTTTTGCTCGTCTCGTCAAAAAACTACTCATCTGATTGAAAGTTTTAGTTTTAGCGCTTTATATGTTTATATGTTGAAGATTTTATTTGGAAAGAAGATTGCTCGTCCGAGCTCATTCGTCACGAAAGTTGCACAAACGTTTCCGATACATGAAAATTAAGTATGAAATAGTTGGAATTCTCTAGAATGTCTACAGTCAGCGACAGCGTGAACCGAAAATAATAATGTCGATGCCCAGGATATCGGGTAATGAGAATATGTTTTGAGTTGATCTCTTTATAAATAAACCGTGAGAGCAGGTCAGTATTTACGCATCAGATAGAGTGTTTATATACAGTATTAAGTCTATAGGTAAATAAGGTGTGGACATACGAAACCATAGTAAAATTAATAATTATTTTATCAAAACTGCAGCTTGCGAGTCGTGGTCTAATAGTCCACACTTCCAAGGTATGTATTTATGGAGTCGCTTCTACTAATATTACCTTCAGCCCAGAAACGTACATTAACAGATTTTATTTAAACACTTTTATTGAAAAATTTTGAAATACCGTGAACGTTATTCTATAAAATAATGACTCCGATGCAATTGACTTACGATTTTGCTCGTATTAATAGATAATGTCACAACTTCTGAGTCTCTCTTTCTTATAGTACAGTTAACGGGCGGACGAAGTGGTCAACGACGCAAAGACAAAAATACTAACCACATTTTACAATATCACACCTTTGGAACTAAGATGTTGTCCCTTTGCCTGCAGTTACACTTTCTCTCTCACCCTCCAAACTGCAACACGACAGCACTAAGTATTGCTATTCGGCGGTAGAACCTTTGAAGAGCGGGTGGTAACTACCTAGACGGGCTTACACGAAGCCAAACCACCAAGTCTATTAATGTGAGAATCACATTGTGGTTTGTTATCTAAGATACTAAGGTTAGTTATGAGTTTTTAATTATATGCACATTATATTATTTAAAAATAAAGGCTCTCAGAATTTTCTGCAACAAACCCGTAACGCTAAACCCAGAGAGCTCGCTCGCAACAAATACAGCGCAAGCGAAGCGAAGTGTACGAGATGGGAGATATTATTCTGTGGTGACACATTTTATTTAGGCTTTAATGTGACGTCACCGCTGGAAAGATGGATGGCGGATATAATAAAAGAGGCGTACGACGGCTTTGTGCAGTGCGGGCGGGTGAGCGGAGTGGGGGGTAAAGTCAACCGAGGAGACTCACAAACAACGAAATAGTTACAGTTAGTAGTTTGTCAAATCAATTAATTTCAAAGATAATTTTATAAAACTGAATTCTATCTACAAATATAATAAAATTGGAGTGTCTGTTTGTAATATTGACATAGCCGCATTTTACTAAGTGCATATGTATGTATACACGGTACAGATACCAAAATAACATTTTTTACAATTTTTGTCTGTCTGTCTATTTGTTCCGGCTAATCTCTGACACGGCTGGACTGATATTGACGGGACTTTCACTGCCGGATAGCTGGTAATAAGGAATAACTTAGGCTACTTTTATTTTAGAACTATCTGTGCCCGTGACTTCGCGCGCGTTTTGTTGTTTAAACGCGCACGAAGTCGCGGGCACAGCTAGTATACAAATACATTCATGTTCCTTTACCAATGCGCCAACAATTTACCAAAACAGGACGTTATGCCCCACGTGCCTGCAGTAGTTACACTGGCTCACTCGCCCTTTCAACCGAAACAACAGCAATGATTAATGATTTTTGGCGATGGAATATGTGATAAGTGGTGTCACCGAGTGAGGTCTAATTGGCCAGCACGCAGCCCGCGTGTTAATCCCATTGTGATAGCTTGCGAGAGTTTAAAAAACTGTATAAGAGAGAAATCCTGTGGCAGTACCACAACAGTGATTTCACAAGATTGGAACAATATTCCGCAAGACCGTTTAATAACCCAAATCAGATCTGTGCGGAACCGATTAAAATCTGTAATAAAGGCAATACGCCTTATTAAAAGAAAAAAAACCTGTGCTTCGATTTTTTTATTGTAAAAACTAATTTATTACATTTCTTTTGTTACGTTTATGGTTTTTGTTCAAAAAATGGTATAGTCCTTTCCAGTATACCGGTATACACTTAAGGATACTACGCTATTTACAATAAATACTGTGTAAAAAGGTTTGAATATTTGATTAAAACATTTATTTCAAAGGCGTCTTGAACATTGACGCAGTTTATGAGTCCATCAGTGAACTAATAATAATATTGTAGGTGAAGTGATAGTTTTGTGTTATGTCTAGAAATACAATTTTAATATTCATCAACATCATTAAACATGTATTCGGCATTAATAAAACCAATTGATTTATCCAATTCTGGATTGAGAGATAAATTCTGTTTGCTTGCTTTTTACGTTGACATTACTTTATCTGGTGGATGAACGGAATACAAGAATACCCACTTCACTAGTTTTAAATCAACATTTGTTTTTAGTTCATACGAAAGTATCTTTTAATATATACTCGTCACAGCTCGGAAAATTTGATAAAATATTTGTCATACTATTTAATTAAAATGATGAGGTTCAGGTGAGAAATAATTCCTATTACGTTTGCCGATTAACGACTTAGAAGGGTATCGCTGACGATAGTCTGCCGTTATT
The DNA here is from genome assembly GCF_037043105.1 of Vanessa tameamea. NCBI lineage: Eukaryota > Metazoa > Arthropoda > Insecta > Lepidoptera > Nymphalidae > Vanessa > Vanessa tameamea. The sequence goes on from NC_087334.1 coordinate 8,769,658, forward strand.
GTGCCCCCATTGTTAAAAACTCGAATCAAACTTCCCTGAAATAAACTATCGATGAGACGAGATCGAACAATACTAACGAAAACGAAACTCATTAGAGGGTGGATTGTAAGCGACCTCAGAGTAAACTTATAATGAAGTCACCTTTGGAACGCAGGCGGAGTCTGTAAGAGGCTAGGGGGGTGATGAGGTCATCCTCGCGAAAACATCTGGTAACTCGATAAGTGGTCGCAATTAGCGGGCGCTGGATAAAACGGGGATTCCAGTTTCACAATTAAAAGTTACCGCTGGTTTATTATCTATCCGACCAACTTCGACAATTATTCATTCCAGACGAAGCCAGTGAAAAAAGTTTTTCATGTTATGAAGAGATGAAGATGAAATTTCGACTTGAGTTACGGCGTAAGTTCCGCGAGGCGCTATCATCGGTTCGGTTTATCACTTGCGTTTCAACATTTAAACTTGTGAGGATTTCATTTAATATAAAACCATAAACCAAGAAAGTTATAAAAACGAGAATCTACCAAATTACATGATTTATTTAAATATTCAATGACACTGAAACACACTGATGGTCGAGTCACAAGATATTCTAGTAGCGTTCTCGAATCACACTTACTCGTAACTACGGGCTCGAAGGTGAGTCGATCGGACGAATCCTGAACTTAAATTAACCGCGGAATTGAAACCTCATCGCGTCGGCGTCCTCGCATACAAATGAAAGATTAGCATAGCATTATGACGTACAATAAAAATAACAGAATAATATGCAAATGTGCCCGAGGTTTACATTACGAGAGAGAATATGAAATTGGGTCCCCATTGTAGGCGCACTCGCTGAAATAAGCTCGAAAAGGAGATTTATTTATTGTTAAAATAGTACACCCATTAATACCTCGAGGTGAATCAATATAATTGCACTTGTGGCGGAAATGACATACTAGTTCTCGTGCTTGACAGAGAAATTCCTCCGCTTCCAATCAAGTAGCCCTGTGAACCTTCCTTCCTTCCTTCCTCGCCACAGAATATCATGCTGCCCTACTGACTGAACTTCATTAACGCTATGTTAGAGACAGACAATAAATAATGCTAAGCGGATATTTCAACTAAAACGAGCCCGTACTCGTTACAGCCAGTAAACATAACAAGGCTGGGTAAACTTTCTCTCCTCGTGGAAAGAAGATTACGATTATTCCAGTACGCCGTGGATAGACACGTGGCAGAATTTCATCCATCCCATGCAGGATTTTTTACTTGAAAACTCAGTCGTGTTTGCTTGGCTCTGAACTCATAATCATTTGATAAAGATTAACATGTTCTAGTCACTGGGTAATCTGGATTTTATTTATTTATTTGAAAAAAAACATTGAGTATTGACCACATTCAGTGGTGGTTATATATGCCCGAATGGGTAAGCTACGACCACTTAAACATTACGTCATACCGCCAAACAACAATACTTAGTATTGACGTGTTCTGCTTTGAAGGGCGAGTGAGTCAGTATAACTACAAGCACCTGTCTCCCAACGTGGGAGCACATTGGCGATGTAAGGAATCGTTAAAACTTCTTAATGTTTATGGGCAGTGATGACCGTATACCATGAGGTAGCTCATTTGCCTGACCGCTTACCTATACTATTAAAAAATCTGACGGCCCGTGACCTCGTCGCTGTAGGTCGTTAAATGACCTTAACTTTATGAATACTTGCTCCACGTCCCCACATCCCACGTAATATCGCAAAGTGCATTCAGGGCTTGAACCAGCGCTATTCAGAATTTTTAGAGCGTACAATAAGTACTTTCAGAACTCGTATCAACAAGTTTTTTTCTATTGGAACTACGTTTGAGAGCCTTAGTTTTATTTGAAGAAATTAATTAAAGCGATCCGATTATTTTCATGATTGTTCATTAAGGAAGATTTATTATTTTATTTAAATTAATATATATCTATCGCTCTAAGCCGCACACAGTTTCTTTATTTGTTTCGATAAAGAAAATATTCGACAGGTCTCTATTGCAAAATTCATAGTTTTTTGTTTTTTAGCCGACTTCTAATGTCGGTCTATATGTCGGTCCGTTCCGTTCGTGAACGCTGAGCATTACATTGCAAGATATATTATTATGTGATGGTGAGCAATACATCGCGGCGTGTCCACGCGCACTCATCACAATCAACAAAGGGTTAAGGCAAGAGAGATAAGCGAGGTCATACAAAACTAATCTCTTGAATTTCGCTATGATTTTTTTTAACTATAGCAATAATTGTTTTCTGTAACCAAATTTCTGGAAAGACAAACAATTTTTTAATTATTTATTTCATATATATTTTTTTACAAAGTAAGCAAAGCAACCATGAAAACAGTTGTGACTGTAGCATTGTTTATTGTAATTGACCAAAATTTAAAAAATCAGTCAATTCGTAGAACAGCATAACTTGCACCACACACAACAATCTGGGACGAACTGAGAAATATTATCGAATTAAGCGCGGTGCAGTTTTAAAGTAATTGGATAGCGCGGAAGGATTTCCAAATTGCAGGCGGCGCTCCGTAACGAATGGTCCAATCCTACCAATTGATTATTGATGACCAAGCCCCCGTTTTTGTCCCTTGGAAATGCATTCTCATTATTCTCCTGATCTAAATGTATGCGCTGTCTGATGGCGTAAGGAACGCATTAACAACTGCGCTTTAGACATTTTATAATATTTTGATACGACTTCGTGTCGCTTTTAATGGTGTTATTCAAGTGTTAATGTACGAGTATCTTTTAAAAGCAACATTGTAATTATTTGAAGGTAATGTCTATTTGCAGGCTTCGGAACTAATTTCTTCATTAGTTCCAACGACTGAGTCGACGCGTCGGATGAAGGAAAAATTTGTTCATTCAAACATTATAATTTAACTACAATTATATTATTTCTATTGTTAATTTACGAGGTTTTTATATTCATAGCTTTACTTTTAACAATTAAAACAAAACTAAATAATCCGTTTATTTGTTTTTAAATTTAGTATAGCGACATTACACTAAGGTTTCAAAGTGTTACTTTTTACTTTTGTTTAGCAGATATGGATGTTTGTTCTAGAATTCTGTTGTAAAACAGTATACGTATATTTCAAAAGAGTTATTGCTCTACGCAGTCGAGTAACAGGAGTAATCAGTTATTGGCTAATTCAATTTAGCAATAGAGTCTCATTGTGTTATAAAACTGCGTGGAGTGGTTCAAACTAAGTGAAGTATAACATGCGTCGGAGAGACTGTGCGTCTGAAAGGCTGGGTCGACGGAGGCTCAAATACGGGCGCTGATTGGGACAAACAGCCCGCATCAGATCGCTGCCTGATTGAGTCGCTCCTCGCGCGCTACCTCCTCGCTCCCGGCTCCCTTTGAAGACCGCTCGTGATTGCAACCGCCTACTTTGTAAATAAATTGATAGCACTTTTTTAAGAATATATTCTTACTGAACATTACCTTTGCTGCTGGGTGTACCGTTATACCGTCTCTCTGTTTAATTAGAGTTTTATTATTAACATTTTATTTAATTGGTGGAAAGGAATAATGTAAATGTAATGAGTGTATTGCTTACTTATAACTAGTCACTACATTAACTATTTTAATGAACTCAGTATTTTACCTAATCTTTGTTGTAAGTGATTGTTAGTGAGCCGAATGAATCAATGAATGAATGAATAAATAAATGCGTAGCAAATATATTTTAACTCATTTCACAAAAATCTTTATTTACTACAAAATTGTTCGTTGTCGTGTGCATTTTCGTGTGTGGATGATAATTTATTGTTAACGTGTGCTTGACTATATATGAACTGTTTATATTATGATTTATGAATCCTTGTGAGGTTTGCATTAGCTGATTAAAGCCGAAACCTTAACACGCGATCCATCGATGTTACGACTGTTATCTGTTTGCGTCACTTCGAATACATCGCCTTTCATCCACATATTGTTATTGGGAACAAACGTAGCGTGCTATATATTCTCGTGTCAAGGTCCGGCAGCTTTGGCCGCGCGGCTTCGACTTGCTATTAAGACGATGGCGAGCGGCGCCGCGACGTCTGCGCGCGGTTAGCGACGGCTCGCGTTGCGCACTTCTCTCGTGGCGTTCTTTGTCTTACCATCCAATCATTTCTCGAATTGTGAACAGTGTCAGACATACTAATAGGGACCAGTGGGTCTCCCGCGAAACTTCGCGTTTATTCAAAACATTTTTTAGGAATTTCGAAAACTATGACAGGTTTTTTTTTATTTCATTTCATTGTAAACTGCAAGTCGCCAAAATTATAAAACCTTTTTTTAAATGAAATTTTTAATTGTATACATGAGTTCAGTTAGCGTTGGAGTTTGTCGATAACAAATTTACTTAATTTTTTTTTACATTTTTATTTTTTTTTTTCTTAAACGACCGTAGCACCGCTCCCTAAAACGAATTCTTTGTTAAATCTTAACAATTTAGTAAATTGCAATCAAGAATCCTCTTTAATTTTTCTTCAGAGTGAGATCCATAACCGATTTTTTATGTGCAGCTATCGCTCCATAATCACTGGGATAAAAATTGGCTGACGCTGTTAATATATGAGATACTAATCACTCATTGGTCACCTGCTGCGTCGTCGACTCATATTGACTAATGGTAGTTCAGATTAAAATTCTTCTTTATCTTATTTGATTGTGTCACCGCTTCAAAAACTAATGTTTTTTTTTGTATTATATGAATAGGTTCATACATTATTGTTGTTTATTGTTTTTCATCAATAGTAGTTATTTTCTGGAAGTTTCCTGGAGCGTATCGATTTTGTAACATAAGCAAAAACGACGATTCGGCAATTACTAAACAGGGGTTGATTAGTTATATAGTCAGCAATATAAATAAATAAACTACTAAATCACAACAGAGCTACAATGTGTAACGGACTATACTATTTACATATATACGTGAGAATTAATTATTGTCATTTTAATACATTTTTTTTATATATAAAACATAACATCGGTCGCAGCGCCACCTACCGGGTTCAATATAAGCCGTCCGTAGCAATATTAAATTTAATGGCACATATTAAAATTTAATCAAAATTGGTCGAGATGTTTTGGAGAGTTTACATACATATATAGAATCAAAAAAACATGCATACATATATATAATATATAGAAACATAAAAACATACACACAAATAAATTCATGAGATTGCTTAGTAAATGTATACATATACATGGAATAATAAAGGATATTTAAAGGAATGACATTATTTTAAGCTTACTTTTTTTCATATGTTTTCGGTGAAATCGTTCGTGTATTCAAGGATATGTTCGTGTATTGCCGAAGAAAATGACGAGCCACTTTTTGAGGAAAAATCTCGGCGCCAGCTTTTTTCCATACAAAATTCTATAGATTTTGAGTTGACCGGCGCCGAATGTCATACTCGTTGCGGAGCATATATAATTGTAACAAAGTTAGTATAATTGTATTTAACTAACATTATTGTAATTTTGGATATTGAAAAAGAGCAACTACTGAGTTTCATGCCGGTTCTTCTCGATAGAATCTACATTCCGAACCGGTGGTAGATTTACTTTCAATAGTTTGTTAAATGACGATTCAAAAGTGCTTGTAAAAGCCTACTTGAATAAAGTATATTTTGATTAAGGTAATTGGTTTTATTGTAATTATTAATTGATACAATATTACGTTTACTACAGCTATTATAATGGCTAAATAAATATTTGTGTTTCATATATAATCTTATATTGTCTTATAACCTTAAAATATAATAAAATAATAAAGAAATAGAAATTATTCTTAAAATATCCTGACATAATGTATTAACTCTCTATATAAAAAAATCTAACACGTGCAATAATGCATATCAAATTACATAATTAGAAATGATAGAACTAGGCGGTGCAGCTGCGCGGGTTATACTGCGAGGCTGCCAGCTGTGGTTGATTATTCTGAAATATGGGAGTGGCGCAGATCCGTGTGTCGGTGTAGTGCCTACTCGTATATCAACGGTGGATGCATGGCAAAGTATAATTATAATGAGAATGTGCTTCGTGCCCTTTACCTATATATAATACAAATGATTATTACGAATGACGGTATGGCAGGCCGTCATATGAATGAGTGTTCTCGATGAGACATCATATTTATTACATAAAAGCGATATAAAGAAGGTCGGGGTTTACCTCGTATAAAGTATAATAATGAAATTAATATGATATAGAAACGGTTTGATGGTAGCCGACTTGCGAGAATATCTAATTAAAAATACGTATGTACTGGGCGATACATACTGATAGTAGAGGGTTACCTCGATGACTATTAATTATGAAATTTAAATCAAGTATATTAACAAATAGCAATAAGGCTATAAATAATGATTGAACTTCTTTCAATAATAATTAATTTGTTTAAAATAACTAAACATATTGCTTGTCAACCTTGTCTTCCATGATGCAGATTCTTTTGAACCGTAAGCGAAGCAAGCTGTAGCGATATTATATTGTAAAACTGTGTCGATTACGAACGCAAGTTCGTAAAGCGGTCGTTATAAAACTCTTCAATTATTATCAGTAAACAGATTCAAGTTTGATATAACTGGTTGGTACGATCACGACGACAACGATCTAATGATGTTGATGTTTTAAGATTTTTATTGTTAAATAACAAAACCTTTATAATATATTTGTACTTTGCACATGCAAAATGATCGCGCACGAGTACTGTACTGAATATACTCTGATGGATTCTTGATGATTCGACGCGTGGTCCGAGGCTGTGTGGCTCGACCGAGAGTCGCTGCTTTAGTGTCCCTCGTGGCGATGTCGTCTTGAATTTGCTTAGGTGATGCAGTTTCGGGGTTTGAGGTTACTGTATAACGTCTTTGGCGATATGGTAGTGTCCCTCACTCTGTCTTACCGGGTTGCTAGAGTAGTGTATGTACTATGTAGGGCGTTGCGGAGGCTGAAATAATGCTGAAGTGATACGTTCATGCAGTGAAGGACCCAAATAATGGATTTCATCCAGGCTGGCAACTATATATGGCGCACTAATCGCTTTATACGAGAAGTGTCGTTTATAGCAAAATGTTCGTCCTTTTAGGGACGCCTTCTTAGCTCAATGTTAAGGATATTATAAGAGACATTGTAGTAGGGCACCTAGTTTAGTAATAAGGCTGCGTATATCTCTGAAGTTGGTTATCACGTGCAAATAATGATCTGAGTTCTAAGCTGGTTTAGGTAATCGACTATCGGGTGTGTGCCTGTTGTAGGCTAGAGTTAAGCATATTCACTGTATAGTTATAGATTTAAGCAAAACGTAATACGCGAAGCGTATATAAGGTTTATATATTAAGCTAGTTAAGAAAACGTTCGATTTAGTTATAAGTCTTAGTTATAAGAAGAATACGATTATACGTTTATGATATATGATACTATGATATATATATTCATACTTTGTAATCTACTACGGTAGAAAATATAATAAATTATGTTAAATCCACTTAAATGATTCCTACGCGGTAATCTATGAGTTTCATTGAATATTATTCCACTATGGTTGGAATTAATACTTATTATCTTACGATAAAACGACACTCTGCGACAGTGGATATAGCAACGAATAACGTTTTGCTTGCATTAGGCCGCCTGATGGTCGTGCACTTGAACTGGTATGAGAAACAGTGATTTAATGCAATGATAATCCAGGGTTTAACCTATTGACTATAGATTTCCTCAGCTATGACTGATTGACTATTTATGGGATATTGATCCTTATTTTTATTATTATTTTTGTAGCATTGGCTACTTTATAAACACCGCAGTTATGACTGTGAAAACCACCGGACCACGGCCTAGTTTGTTGATTTATTTATAAGTCTAATCGTCGATTTGAATAACGCAGTTATTACTGTGCTATCCGTTGGACTACGGTCTATTTTATTTATAAGACTATTAGTTTACATTTAAATATTATCTTATACATCTCAGCTACGGCTGTGATACCTGCTGGACTTTAGTTCTAGTTCATATATTATTTAACAAAGTGTTGGTACACTATAAAATTGCACTTCCCATGCTCGAGGAAGGTTCGCCGATCTACAGTTGGTGGCGGGCGCGGGGCCATTTCAACCTCCTTCCCCTTTTATATTTTTCAAAACAGTTAAATATATAAAGATGGGTAGGAGCGACATCCTTCAGGTACTCGTAAGAGGTGTTAAAGGAAATGGGACCGGTATCTCATACATTCGATTATTATTATTAAAATAATTAAACAAAATATTAAAAAAGCATTTAAAAGATAAATCTGGTTTTATTTGACTCATCTATAGTCGATTGAACTTATGATCTCTGACGCTCTAAAAGAACACGGTTATTACACAAAATCAACGTTATATGGATCCTAACCAACTAGACGAAATCACGAGCCAAACCGATATTTAAATATTAGAAATATAAACGCAAAATGATATTTTAACTAAGATAGGAAGGTAATAGTCACAAATGATATTGAACTTGATTCTGTAATTTTTGTATTCAAAATAATGCCAAATAAATTGTTAGAAAGTTTACATTAAAAAGACGGCACCTGCAGGTTTTTTGTCACCAGAAGAGAGGTTGCCGTATGAGTTTTAAACCTCTCTTTGAAATGTTAGCCATCCCAGGCTCCGAGTGACGTATCTCCTGGGGGTTTTCTATGAGATCGCACCTCTCCTTAGACCGCGGTCAATAGGGACAAAACATTACCACGTTGTATCATTTTATGAGTTTACGCCTATAGAATACCTTACCTTACTTATAGAACGAAGAAAAAAACTGATCAAGTTAATTAATGCACTATAAAAGAATCGACAGAAACAACGTCAATTTTATGATTCCTGTTTTATTATAAAATGCATTGACAGCCAAAATATGGTTTGAAGTGGAGATTTCTCGAGACGAACGAGTTTCGCTCAAAAACTTTATCGTCGTTTAAAGCTGCGACCCTCATAGAGGTCTCAGAATGAGCTGCCTGCGCTGCGGCGAGAGGGTGTATACTACATCTGTACGTCTGTTACGGTTTTTAACAAAGATATTGGTCTTTCTTATTATATAGTATAGAAGTTACAGATATATCATTTAACTGCATAATATGAGAAATATTAAAGCATTATCACGCAGAAAGAAATGTATTAATTATATGCTATAAATGGGGCAAAGCCACAAATCAGTAGTATATATATAATTTTAAGTAAGTAAAAATAACAGCAACAGCAACAGTGGAGACGATCCGATTCCACCTGAGTCACTGGGCGATAATGTCGCAGGACACTGACTTTTATGCTGACCGGCCATGGCTGTTTCGAAAAGCATCTGAACGGAATATCAAAGCAGGAGTAAGTGTGGTGCAGCGTCATCAACTCAACTCAAACTCAAATTCCTTTATTCTTATATAGAAGTATTACACTTACTTATTGATAGTCAAATCAAACACTTTTTTCTAAACAACAATTAGAACTCAACGCGAACACGATAACACCTTAGTACGTAGCTCCGTATTAATTAAATAGTAAAGTCAGTGTTAAAGTTAATTTACTTGAAAGAAAAGTGTATAAATTTAATGTAATGATATTATTATATAAATATTTGTAAAAAAAATCGCGCAAATCAAGTGATAACAAGTGGATTTTTTGGTTTCATTGTGCTTGTTAACTGCGTAAGTTTTTAAGATATACCTTGCGAAAAACGCAAACGATCGCTTCGCTCGTTGAACGGTTGCGATAAGCATCTACCTTACAACTTATTACTGTATTGCGCCTGATATTTTTTTGAACGCAATTACACTAATATACGTTTTATACTCATTATTTACAAAATGACTCCAACGCTGGCAAAATGCAATTCTTGTCAGAAACCAATACAAGGCAGAGAGTTTATGTCATGTACGAAATGCAATCTTCGATACGATTTGGTTTGTGCTAGCATTCCTTTCAAAAAGTTTACGACCATGACGAGTGAAAACAAACAAAATTGGCGCTGCTCAGTTTGTCGTGGGAAGGAGCAAAAGGCTCAGGAACATATATTGAGTACACCTAAAATTGCACCTTCAAAATTAAACGAGCATTCCCAGGATGTTGAGGGTAATGTGACTTATCGAAGCAAGTCAAAAATGGGAGATAATTTGATCTGTGATCCAAATGAAGGAATCACGATTGAAAAGGAAATAATCTCAAATAATGTCATAATTAATATAGCCGATATTATTAAAAAAGAGGTAACAGCAGCCATGAAGTCTTCAATAACGGAATTAGTATCCCAACAACTAGTCGACATTAAAGAATATGTGTCGGGCTTTCAGGATTCACTTTCATTTTTTAATGCTAAATACGAAGAAATGAAGAAAGAACTAGAAGATAAGTCAAATAAGATTCGTAAGCTACAAGATGACAATGAAAAACTTACTGGTGCTGTTACTGATTTATCCAATAGATTGAATACAGCTGAACAATATCTACGAGAGTGTAATGTCGAAATCAACAATATTCCGGAACACAAGTCTGAGATACTGAGTACAACGTTATTGCAATTGGCTAAAACAGTTGAGTGCACGCTCCATGACGACGACATAATGAACATAACGAGAGTCGCTAAGCTCGACAAAGAGAATAAAAAACCAAGGACTGTTATAGCCAAATTACGTTCACCTCGTCTCCGTGACAGTTTACTAGCTGCAGTAACAAAATTTAACAGAGGGCATCCCAATGATAAACTCTCATCGAAGCATTTGGGATACGCTGCACCTCACGGACCTATATTTGTTTCGGAACATCTTACGCCGTCTACTAAATCTTTACATGCCGCGGCACGTATAAAAGCTAAGGAGCAGTCGTACACATTCACATGGGTGCGTAATGGCCGAATTTTTGTCAGAAAGAACGAGCACTCACAGAAGATACACATTCGCAATACCAAATGTCTGGATTTAATAAGTTAATAAGTGTTGTTTTCCTTGTTGTCAATTTTGCTATATTCTTTTTCTGTTATCAATGGCTTTGGACTTAGATATATACTACCAAAATATCCGAGGTATACGTACAAAGACTAATGATGTTTACAATAAAATATTGATTAGTAGATATAAAATCATTGTTTTTACCGAAACATGGTTGAACGAAAATATTATTGACAGTGAAATTTTTAGCAATAATTATATTATATATCGTAAAGATCGTAAATGTAGCGTCAACTCTAAGCGTGATGGCGGAGGAGTACTAATAGCCATATCTAAAGAAATATCATCATCGCGAGTTAACAATTATGAGACTGATCTTGAAGATATTTGGGTATGTATCAATGTTAAGATTAATAAAGTGATAAAAAGGATTCATATATGTGCGGTGTACTTACCTCCTCCAGCTAACTTCGAGTCCACTAATAAATTCCTTGATAATGTCAATAAGATGGCTGATATGATTGAAAATGTAATTATAATTGGTGACTTTAATCTTGGTTTTATCCAGTGGAATAAAGTCGATAGTAATAACGATTTAGAGCCCCATAATGTTAGCAATAATCAGTTAGGTCATTTGTTAATAGATTTCATGGCAATGAATAACATTCGCCAATACAATAATATTGTTAATATTGATGGTAAAATGCTGGATATTGTATTGAGTAATATTCTTGATATACAAGTAACTGACCCCTTAAATGTTTTGAGTAAGGTCGATAACAAACATCCTCCACTTTTGATAAGCTTAACGATTTTCAATAACATTAATAACAACAATTGCTGTCGTTCAGTGGGTCGAGTTGACTTTAATTTTTTTAAGGCAAATTACACAGATATAGTAAGTGAACTGAAATCTTATAACTGGCACAACGAATTTGAAAATATTACAAACGTGGATTGTATGTTAACAATTTTTTGCAAAATATTAAATAATGTTATTGTGAAACATGTACCAAAAAGAAAATACAAAAAATCATTATTCCCGTCTTGGTCTAGTGTAACACTTATTAAATTGCTTCATGAAAAGGATAAATTAAGAATCAATTACCGTAAATATAGAAATCCGCGAGACTTAATAGAATACCAACTACTAAGAGAACGATGTGATGACTTACTTAACATAAATTATTGTAATTACTGTTCTAACGTTGAGTCAAACATTAGAAAAAATTCAAAACACTTCTGGCGGTTTATGAAGGATAAAAGAAAGGGACAATCCGTTATTCCTGACACAATATACCTTAATGGAAATAGTGCCCATACTGGCATAGAGATAGTCAATACATTCGCTCAACATTTTTCTTCAGTTTTTTGTCGTAATTCAATTCCCTCTGGCAGGCCTCTGCAATTGGCTGGTGGAAAAAATATGTCAAAACTAAGCTTCTCTGAAAATGAAATTTTGAAGAAAATGAAATCTATAAATATTTACAAAGGACCCGGACCAGACGGCTTGCCTCCACTTTTCATAAGGCGTTGTGCATCTGTGTTGGCTCTTCCTTTTATGATAATTGTCAATCAATCCTTAAAAAGCGGTTGTTTCCCAACGGAATGGAAAAGAGCGAGAATTATACCTATTTACAAAAAAGGTGATAAAAGTAACGTAAAGAACTATCGCCCAATATCTATATTATCCTCTTTTTCAAAATTATTCGAATCTCTTATAAGCCCTTTAATATCATCATTTGCTGGATCTGATATTTCTATTCATCAGCATGGATTTAAGCGCGGTCGCTCTACGGAAACAAACCTCTTGTCTTTTATATCAGACATTATCTACGACGTTGACAAAGGTAAGCAAGTGGATGCCGTTTACACAGACTTTAGTTCCGCATTTGATAAAGTCAATCATCTGCTTCTCATTAGAAAGCTTCAGGCAATAGGTATAAATGGTTCATTGCTGCGGTGGTTTGCCTCTTATCTGGACAGAAGATCTCAAGTAGTTGCAGTAGATGGATACGAATCTCAAGCGTATTATGCGGAATCCGGCGTTCCCCAGGGCTCACACCTGGGTCCCATTTTATTTTCAATATTCGTTAACGATATAACTCTGGTAATTAAGCACTGTAAGTTCTCTCTTTTTGCAGACGATTTAAAAATTTATAAATTAATTGATTCTCAACTTGACGTAGCCTATATGCAGAATGATATAAACAATATAAACGCCTGGTGTAAAGACAACCTGATGGATTTAAATGTTGGTAAATGCTCTTATATAACATTCACTAGAAAGAGGAAGCCAATTGTAACATCTTATAACATTAATGGAATTTCTCTTATAAAAGTCAACGAAATTCGCGATTTAGGTGTTACAATTGATAAAAAACTGACATTTGTGTCCCATGTAGACCATATAACTAAAAAATCTTTTCAAATGCTAGGGTTTTTAAGACGCAATACAAAGATGTTTAAAAATCCCCACACCAAAATTACATTGTTTAACGCATTAGTACGCAGTCAGTTAGAATATGCTTCATCGATATGGAATCCAACTTATAGTATACACAGTCAGCGCATCGAACGAGTCCAGCGAGCGTTTACTCGTTACTTAGCTTTTCATTCTCATAAAATATCATTCAGATGCCCGTACGAACAACGTTTAATTCATTTTGGCATGAAGAACCTGCATGCTCGACGTTCAATTCATGATTTAATCATTATGTTCAATATCATAAATGGCAACATTGATAGCAGCCATCTACTAGCTCAGCTTTCTATTTCAGTACCTAATAAAATTCCTCGTCAACGCATTACTAAAATTTTTTACCATCCAAGAGTTCGTACAAATCTAGGTGCGCATTCTCCACTTGTTAGGACGTGCAACTTATACAACTTCTTAAATAAAGAGATAACAGATTTGGACATGTTTCATGATTCATTTTCAAAATTCAAACATACTCTGCATAAATATTACTCTCTAAAATTGTAACTGTTTCACTTTTAATTTTATGTGTAGTTGTTTACGTAACTTTATATATATATAATGTTGTTTTTTTTTTTAGTAGTAATTTAATTTAGTTAGATTAAGGTGTTATTGTTGTTATAAAACTTCTCAGACAATGTTGTGAATACCTGTAATTGGTGTACATATGAAGACCTGATACTTTTGACTGTATATTTAATATAAATGTTGCATATGTGTACTGTTGGTGTTCCTAAATAAAATAAAAAAAAAAAAAAAACACTACCACCTGTTCGTAAAAGGAAACACCCTGACCTGAGAAGAACCGGCGAAAGAAACTCAGCGGGTCTTTTTTTTTGTCAATCAAATTAAGTACATTTAAAATATATTTAAAATAATGTCATTGTTAAATAAAGCCTTATTAAACCCATACTCTTTATTAATATTTATAAGTATTACACAAATTTCAGGTATTATAATTTCACTTGAACTTAAAACCAATATCAAGTATCTATGTATCCGTCCAAACGTAGCAGAAATATATATTTTAATGATGTGCTTATTTTTTTAAATTCTCAGTAGTAATCAAGTGTGGTAGTTATTATAGTGAATATGGGTTAACTTTTTAACGCTTTGCTGAACTCTATTTCTCAAGTTTTCCAACCATACTGATTTCACTAATGGGAGGAATGATTTCTTTTAATTATCTTTATTGAAGGTCCTTCCATAAAATAATAATTAAAATCATTCCACAATCATAAAAAAAAAGACTTTTTATTAAAAATAGGAAAATAAAGACAAAATTTGCACTTTTATGTTACTTAGACCCGTTACTATGTCGACGTGAGCTAAATGGGAATAGTTCAGTATTTTCAATAAAACTTGGTGAACAGATTAATAAGGCAGTCGAAAATCCTCACACGGCATAAATTCAACGCCTCACACGAGTACGTAAATCCCTTGAAAGTTTTCGTCGGGAACGCGGACCATAAACAACGAGCCTGATATAAATTATTCCAAACTTTTTCGACGTTTGCGCGCTACACGTCGATATTAAGAGATTACGCAAAATATGGCGAAGGACAAAAACATCGTAATAAAAAGTTTGTTCATACGCGGTTGCGTTGAGTCATTCACCGCGATATCGTTTCTATTACTCAGAATTAAAATCTCTAATGCAAATAATAAACCTACCGCCCGTGTTAATTTCCTTAATGCAGTTTTCATCGCGTTATATTCCGTGATCGAGCAAGAAATTTATTCTAAACTTAAATTAATCGCGTAAAAAATAATCTTTTACTGGTCTGTATTTGAAATCGAGATTTTCGGTAATATTGTACGTTTTCTGTACACTGCGCTATCTCGATATGCAAACAATATTTTGTAATAATTCTTTGCTGTAAAATGAGGCGCTTATAGAATATTTCTTATTTGTTAGCTGAATCCTTAACGAGGAATCTTCTTTATATATTTAAACAGATTTCGAATAAATGAGTTCTACTACTTTCCTTGTAGAATATCTGAAGAAGTGCCTTCCCCTTTGTACGAGAATGTAAGCCTCACCTGACACACTTCACGCGCCAACTCTACACTCACTTAATTGCGCCGCTTTGATCCACGCGATCAACCGCTTTCGATAAGCATTCTGATTTATGTTGTATTCAGAACGTCGTAAAGTCCAATATTGCTCGCATCCTCCTAGTTATCCTGGCGCCATCAAATTTAAATCAACTTGTCCATTACTCTGCGCAAGTTTTAAGCCCTCCGAACAATAGTATTAGGGTCGTCGGGCGTCAGGCAAATATGGTTTATTATTTAAATTTATACTACCAGGTACATGCTTGAATCACCAAACATTAGTAGACCAATTTATGTAACATCTGTATCTGTGTAACTGTACATCTCCGCTCTTCCGGCCGTGTAGTATGAACAGTATATCTTCTTTTAGTTTATCGAAATAATTAATTAATGGATACTTATGTTACCGATAAAGGAGTGCTTAGGCAAAGTGTGTTTAATTTAACTTCTTGTGGTCATGTTATTCGAAATCAGTGAGAAATTGACGTGATCAAGTGCTAACATGACCATTTTAATTTTCCCTAACTCCGGGTAGAAATTGAGATATAAAATTGTGATATAATTATATGTCTTTTCTTTTTAAGTTACAAGCGAAGCGAACGTGAATCTCAAGTGTGGCGACGAGTTTAGGGAAATATTTGGTATCAATATTCGACCTAATTTACACTAAAAAAGATTATTATTAGTAATGATATTATAAGATTACAAAAAAGGTCGCCCGGAAAAAATTGTCGTCGATAGAATAACACATTTTTTTTATTGTAAGCGATGTTAAGCCGGCGATTAAATGAATGCCTTGAATAAGCAATGAAGCTTTATATTATATTATTTATATTTCTTTTATAATAAATCACACTTAAGGATGGATTGAATATTTTTTATGGCAAAGGTATGATGATGCCTACTGTATCAAACGGCAAATGAGTCACCTGATAAGCGGTCACCACAGCCTTAAGACATTTTATTTTTATATACCCATTTCTTTTAAAATAACCACCATCAGAAAAACCTTAGATTTTTAATTAAAAATCTTCTAAAATTGTTTTTTAAGAGATACAATAAAGTAATATAATACTCAACTTAACCACCAGAAAATAACGGCTTGTAAGATGTCAACTTAACTAGTTTCAATTTTATTTTAGAAGTTGTATTTGAAAAGAAAAGCCGGTGGGCAATACGTCATTTATGAAATTCCAAACACGATAACTGCCGTGTGTGATAATTTCGGTTATCAAAATAATTCTGTTACATATAAATATCTTGTTTTTTTATATTTAAGAGCCAAGATTTATTAAGCAGTAAAATTAAAAGATAAGCAAAAGTTAGTTTTAAAAACGTTGAAGAAACGTATTTAACGATTTTATACAACGGTATGATTCAATAGAGCCTTCGTTATTCATATTATAAGCACTTCGATAACAATATAAAGCTAAACATTTATCTTATCATAAAATCAAACCGAAGAAGATTCAGCCTAAGTTCTACAGAAACAACATTTACTTCCAGACAAACGGCAGAATGGTGACTGTCTTCGAGTTTTGATAAAACTACACAAAATATACTGGAATTTAAGTAGGAAGATACCAAAGCCAATAGTCTATTACTAAGCTCGTACACCCGAGGTTGTCTGCAAGAGATCGCTATTAGTGATAAGACCTCCTTTGCATGCAATTTTATTTTCAATTCACCGTGAAACTCCTTATACGTTACGTTATATTTGTAACTGAATGCTATATAGTTTTTATTTATTTAAAATTTTGAAATTCGTGTGAGAAAACTGCTTTCTTAATGCCCGCTCCATGTTATTTTATCGATTATCATTAAGATTATTTCTTATAATTGCCATGTTTTTCAATCAAACGAATAAACAGGTTAAATCTTCGGAAGGTTGCATCCACCAATTACTCGCTCGTGTGTACAGCAGCTGGAGATCTCCTCGGCTGAATCTTCCTCAGAATCATCAGCTATCCCCATAGCAAGCGGGCTTCACATAATGTCGAGACTATTCGATCATTGCCGAAGAGTACGCGACAAACCGCGCGTACGTCGTCACCTTGTAGGACTGATCATAGACTTTTTTCTTAATCCTTTCACAACAATTTTAATTTCGATTTACACTATAAAAAAATTATACATTATTTTTATTGCGTGTGCTTCTACAATCTATAATCCTTATACTCTGTGCTTATGCTTGACCATATATGTATTTGTGTATCTGACAATTAGTATTTATGTGTCTACGTAAATATTTTGTGCCTTTTATTCACGATAATACAAATTTGCGCCCCCTCTTGACCCCTATATATCCAGCGCACCACAACCATCGGTAAATTTATGCCATAAATGGGTCCTGCAAAGATAATTAAATATCTATAAAAGCATATTAATTAAGGTGAAACGGATCGTTGTGGTGCAGACTGTCGCGTAGACAAATGCATAAATCAGAATACACAATGGACTGCCGAGTTTTGCGAATTTATTAAGAAGGCGGAGGCTCGCGTGGAGGGAGGCAATTTCCTTAAAAATTCTCCTCAGGAAGTTGGCGGCGGACACAGAGAGGCTGAGGAATAGCGATCTAAAACTTGCCAAAGCCTAAATTTACTTACTTTTTATTCAGCTCGTTTAAAGTGAGACTGACATTTTTGTGAAAACGTTCACATTTTCGGATACTAAAATATCATTGAATCCCATTATTAAATTATCATAAAGTCAGACAATTTGTCATGAAATGTATCGTTTCTTGCACACAAGTTCGAGTCGCCGAGGCAGCTCCCGCGCCGCTCGTCTGCGGATACTCTCCGCTAAGTTTTCACAATCTTTTCATATTCCACGATATAAAAAGTAAACAACGAAGTCTTTTCAGTGCTGAGTATTTATTTCTTAAAGGCGTCTTTTGACGACTCCGATGAATGCAAGCTTACACAACGGACACTTTAAAATAATGCGATTATCAAATTAATAAACTTTTCACTTCTTCGATAGTATTTTTTTATACCCTGTGTTGATTTTCACTAGGGAAGACCACATAGAAGCTAAAAAACCTTCTTCAAGGAAGTCGTGAGAAATTCTACGAGATTTTTTAAATTCAATGCTTTTCTGCCACGGTTTTTAATGAGATAAAAATACTCTTGCCAGCATAGACATGGCCGCTTTCATTGTGTCGTCTGGGGTGGAGCGCGATGACGACCAAAGCGCTGATGGGATGACAATGATTCCCCGAGAGCGAGTTCCCTAATATTAATGTTTGTTGTCTTATCTTAGGGACGAGATTTTATTAACAAAGTATTGGAATCCACCTTTAGATGTAACTGAATGTTCGTATCAACATACGATAGTATCAGGAAAAAATTATAACAGGCAAAAAAAATATTATTTTCTATAATAATGATCCTTATTATTTTTATCGCATGACGCACCGCTTATGAGATACTAGACAAGTTTGTTCAAATGTAATAAATTTAATAAAAGTCGACGTAAAACATCATTTAATCGTTAAGGCGTAAGAAGAGGCGAATGCTTGAAGTGGGCACTTAAGTAATATCTGCCGCAGTAGTGAGTCAAACAGTTTGCGCTAAAGTGATCAATCGCGTGATCAGCCGTTCATAAAACCTAGTTACTCACCGAGTAAGAGGCTGTCTGTGTACTCGGCGCTGAAGGCGGCTGATTAAAAAAGTTCATCAACGCATCTCTTAGTTTTTCAAACGAGGAACGCCTCGAGACTAACTTTGGTAATAAAAACTTGTGAGAAGAAGTTAAGCGCCGCCGCAGATAGTGAAATATTCATGTATTACTTAGAGCTCAATTTTTAAGCGAGAAGACTTACTGAGTTTGTGAAGCTGTTTATAGACATTGCCGGACCATGAATTCGCGCGGTGACTCGCATTTATTTTTCTCGAAGCAGTTTTAATTCACTGCAGACACTAACGCTTTTACTCGTATTATAATTTGCATCAGCTTTTACACGTATTTTGAGTTCTCCCTCTTCGTTACTTCTTTTTTTCTGAAAATTAGAGAATGGAAAAGTACAAAGATGTTATTTTACTCGAGTTTCTGTTGCATGAGTTTTATAATAAAAATGTAACGACACGAGGAACATGTTAAGAACGAGGTAAAATTCATTTTAAATATTTATAGAAGCAATATTTTAGATTACAAGCGCTCCGCACGACATGTTGCATAGAGTGCAATTCTCAACCGATGAAACATTTATGAAGGCGACGCGGAGAGCAAAAGTGAGGCAAGTCGCGAGGAGAGCGCGCCGGATCGACGCATCGCTATTCCGACAGCCGCACTCGGCTCTCGTATTATGTAAATACGGGACCGCAAGGCCCTTTGTGTTCTCGCAAATTATTTTATGTCCCGACAACAGACGCGAAACCGGGCACGAGCTCCTCCTTACTCGTAGCGCATAATATTATGTATCAATTCAATAATGAAAAGCGTATATGACTTAGGCTTAGGGTCTTGAATCTATTGAGGCTCAACAGCCAGCAACAATATGAAAACAAGACATAACGAGCCAGGAACGTGATGCGACTGAAAGGCTATAATTATAATGAGTTAGATACACATGCGTCGGACCCAATAAAACGAACAAGCCTAATATTAATAATATGCATATTAATTTACATAATAAATAGAAAAAATACATTTTTTTTGTGATATGTGGCAAATTAAAAATAATACAATAAAATAGAATAAAATAAAATGAATATAATAAAAAAATATCAATCTATTGCATACTCAAGAAAATGAGTTCGCCTAAGATTAACATTAACATAGTGTTTCAGCCTATCAACTCAGTCCAAAATATCAAACAAATAATATAAGTTCTATGCATGTCGATCCCAACAATAATATAGTTGTATGTTAATGCAAGGAGAGATTTTGTTTCGGAACAAAAGAAATTTGATTAAGAATATAAAATTATTATATGAAATTCCAAGTCAAAAGAAATGCAAATTTATAATTAGTACATTTCCATATTCACATACCTTGGCAGATGCACAGAAATCACATATTTATAACTTTAATGAATGTTTAAACAATTGGCTCGACATTAAAGCAATGATCTTATATTATTTAACATTAATAAATTCATTTATAGATTTAAGTTCACAGAGGGTACTATGTACCTACCAACAAAATCCAGAAGACAAATTGGTAACGAAATCGCTTACAATATTAATAATTATTTTATATGTAACTTTAACAAGGATAATATAATATTTGTAATAAAAATCTAATATATATCAACACTGTTAAAAGTAAAGATATTAAAATTCTAAAATATTATACATCAAAGTATGTAGGGCATTGGTGCCAAAAATAATGAAATATAATTATTTTCGGAGTGTATAAAATTCATATATTTTGTTTCCCGAGCACTGGATTAAAAGTTTTGACATATCCGATATTCCAAACTTTAAACTATATATTATGTACATTCGTAAGAGGGCTGCTATCTATCTATTCGTATATGCTATCCGTGGCTCATTATTATTAGTGCGGAATGATGTAGTAATTTGTAAATATCGAAAAATAAATGCATTGTGGCTCTCTCTATCGAACGTACTGTTGAACTATCATACGTAGAATTTCCTCAGTGCATTATAGTCTGCGCTTACCGGCCCCCATCGGGAGATTTTTACTTATTTGAGACAACTATGGAGAATACTCTTAAAAAGTAATGAATTACATACGTAGACAGTAATAAATATACAATTGTATGTGACGACTTCATTGCGGACTTATGTTAAAGGAAACTACGTTGAGTTTTCAGTTGGGCGCCTTGTTTAAGTCATTTATTTGAACACACGTAATAATTAATAGACCGACGTGTCTTGTTACTGCAAAATATATGAAGTGTCAATTGTAAATAATTTAACTTCTGTCCACTGTGGTCAAAAATTTTCCTTTGTAAACAAATAAATTATTCATTCAACAATATCTTTAAAATAATATATTTTTTTACATTATATTGTTTTAAAGATATTGTGTTAATTTTTTGGATTAATCTATACTAATAGATATTATAAAGAGGAAAACTTTGCTTGTTGTTGTTGTTGTTATTAATAGGCTCAAAAACTTTTAACCGATTTAAAAAAAATCTTTCACCATTCGGAAGCTACATTATCCACGAGTAACATAGGCTAAATTTTATTTTGGAAAAATAGGGTACTGTAAGATATTTGGGTATTTCGGACACAAGGTGTAAAAAATCAACCAGAAAAGTTACTTATTTTGCGTACGCTGCCTATACTATAAAAGATAGAACATCGGAATATTCTGTGATTTGTTAAAAGATTCCGTAGATGAATCATGCCCGGTGTGACAATTTCTTAATGTATGCAATAATATTTTGATAATAAAACACGCAGAAATACGAAAAAATTTTACGACAGTA
Organism: Vanessa tameamea; assembly: GCF_037043105.1. Classification (NCBI taxonomy): domain Eukaryota; kingdom Metazoa; phylum Arthropoda; class Insecta; order Lepidoptera; family Nymphalidae; genus Vanessa; species Vanessa tameamea. The sequence continues at coordinate 8,791,544 of NC_087334.1, forward strand.
AAAATTCGTCAGGTACGGTAGGTAGGTAGGTAGGTAGGTAGGTAGGTAGGTAGGTAGGTAGGTAGGTAGGTAGGTAGGTAGGTAGGTAGGTAGGTAGGTAGGTAGGTAGGTAGGTAGGTAGGTAGGTAGGTAGGTAGGTAGGTAGGTAGGTAGGTAGGTAGGTAGGTAGGTAGGTAGGTAGGTAGGTAGGTAGGTAGGTAGGTAGGTAGGTAGGTAGGTAGGTAGGTAGGTAGGTAGGTAGGTAGGTAGGTAGGTAGGTAGGTAGGTAGGTAGGTAGGTAGGTAGGTAGGTAGGTAGGTAGGTAGGTAGGTAGGTAGGTAGGTAGGTAGGTAGGTAGGTAGGTAGGTAGGTAGGTAGGTAGGTAGGTAGGTAGGTAGGTAGGTAGGTAGGTAGGTAGGTAGGTAGGTAGGTAGGTAGGTAGGTAGGTAGGTAGGTAGGTAGGTAGGTAGGTAGGTAGGTAGGTAGGTAGGTAGGTAGGTAGGTAGGTAGGTAGGTAGGTAGGTAGGTAGGTAGGTAGGTAGGTAGGTAGGTAGGTAGGTAGGTAGGTAGGTAGGTAGGTAGGTAGGTAGGTAGGTAGGTAGGTAGGTAGGTAGGTAGGTAGGTAGGTAGGTAGGTAGGTAGGTAGGTAGGTAGGTAGGTAGGTAGGTAGGTAGGTAGGTAGGTAGGTAGGTAGGTAGGTAGGTAGGTAGGTAGGTAGGTAGGTAGGTAGGTAGGTAGGTAGGTAGGTAGGTAGGTAGGTAGGTAGGTAGGTAGGTAGGTAGGTAGGTAGGTAGGTAGGTAGGTAGGTAGGTAGGTAGGTAGGTAGGTAGGTAGGTAGGTAGGTAGGTAGGTAGGTAGGTAGGTAGGTAGGTAGGTAGGTAGGTAGGTAGGTAGGTAGGTAGGTAGGTAGGTAGGTAGGTAGGTAGGTAGGTAGGTAGGTAGGTAGGTAGGTAGGTAGGTAGGTAGGTAGGTAGGTAGGTAGGTAGGTAGGTAGGTAGGTAGGTAGGTAGGTAGGTAGGTAGGTAGGTAGGTAGGTAGGTAGGTAGGTAGGTAGGTAGGTAGGTAGGTAGGTAGGTAGGTAGGTAGGTAGGTAGGTAGGTAGGTAGGTAGGTAGGTAGGTAGGTAGGTAGGTAGGTAGGTAGGTAGGTAGGTAGGTAGGTAGGTAGGTAGGTAGGTAGGTAGGTAGGTAGGTAGGTAGGTAGGTAGGTAGGTAGGTAGGTAGGTAGGTAGGTAGGTAGGTAGGTAGGTAGGTAGGTAGGTAGGTAGGTAGGTAGGTAGGTAGGTAGGTAGGTAGGTAGGTAGGTAGGTAGGTAGGTAGGTAGGTAGGTAGGTAGGTAGGTAGGTAGGTAGGTAGGTAGGTAGGTAGGTAGGTAGGTAGGTAGGTAGGTAGGTAGGTAGGTAGGTAGGTAGGTAGGTAGGTAGGTAGGTAGGTAGGTAGGTAGGTAGGTAGGTAGGTAGGTAGGTAGGTAGGTAGGTAGGTAGGTAGGTAGGTAGGTAGGTAGGTAGGTAGGTAGGTAGGTAGGTAGGTAGGTAGGTAGGTAGGTAGGTAGGTAGGTAGGTAGGTAGGTAGGTAGGTAGGTAGGTAGGTAGGTAGGTAGGTAGGTAGGTAGGTAGGTAGGTAGGTAGGTAGGTAGGTAGGTAGGTAGGTAGGTAGGTAGGTAGGTAGGTAGGTAGGTAGGTAGGTAGGTAGGTAGGTAGGTAGGTAGGTAGGTAGGTAGGTAGGTAGGTAGGTAGGTAGGTAGGTAGGTAGGTAGGTAGGTAGGTAGGTAGGTAGGTAGGTAGGTAGGTAGGTAGGTAGGTAGGTAGGTAGGTAGGTAGGTAGGTAGGTAGGTAGGTAGGTAGGTAGGTAGGTAGGTAGGTAGGTAGGTAGGTAGGTAGGTAGGTAGGTAGGTAGGTAGGTAGGTAGGTAGGTAGGTAGGTAGGTAGGTAGGTAGGTAGGTAGGTAGGTAGGTAGGTAGGTAGGTAGGTAGGTAGGTAGGTAGGTAGGTAGGTAGGTAGGTAGGTAGGTAGGTAGGTAGGTAGGTAGGTAGGTAGGTAGGTAGGTAGGTAGGTAGGTAGGTAGGTAGGTAGGTAGGTAGGTAGGTAGGTAGGTAGGTAGGTAGGTAGGTAGGTAGGTAGGTAGGTAGGTAGGTAGGTAGGTAGGTAGGTAGGTAGGTAGGTAGGTAGGTAGGTAGGTAGGTAGGTAGGTAGGTAGGTAGGTAGGTAGGTAGGTAGGTAGGTAGGTAGGTAGGTAGGTAGGTAGGTAGGTAGGTAGGTAGGTAGGTAGGTAGGTAGGTAGGTAGGTAGGTAGGTTAGGTTAGGTTAGGTTAGGTTAGGTTAGGTTAGGTTTTTTTTTTTTTTTTTTTTAAAAATTAACTATATCCACGGGCTCGCATTTGCCCGTGCCTTTTTTTACAGTTTCATATTATATTGCGACAATTTTTTCATATTATAATGCGTACTGGGATTTACAGTAGTTACTATTCTAACAATGCTAGCTTATTAACTACTGTAGATCGAAGAGCTGCGAAGATCTTCTCCGCCTCCGATGTCTTCTTGCCGGAGGCTCTCGCCCGTACTGACTTTATGATTCTTTTTTTTTTTTTTTTTTGTTTTTTTATACTTATATTTATAATTATTTTAGTGATATTTTTTAGCCTATTTTTGTGTTGTGTTTTCCTTAACAGTAAGTGATTAACATTATTTGTATAGTACATTATCGTTACACCTTATTATTAATTAAATCTACTTAATTTTATGCAGAACATTTTGACAATTTATTTTTATTTGGTACTTAATTTAAAACTATATGCTATGGAACAGCGGACCCTGCCCCATCCCGAATCAGGTTTGGAACAGCGGACCCTGCCCCATCCCGAATCAGGTTGAGCACAGCCTCAGCGATGGTGTTGTTACGCTGGTGTATTGCCATTTTTAAGCTGTGCTCTAATAATGTTTTGGTTGAGACCCCGATCGTTCGGCTGATGAAGTTGCCGATTGCGTCGTCACAGTCATCCGTGTAATAGACACAGGTGTTGGTGTGTCTAGTGATGGCTACCACGGCGTGAGGCACGCTTTGATGTACTGTGAGCCTCACACTTTTGGTTCGGACAATGATGACTTCCTCGTAGGTCTGTCCCTGTGCCTCATGGATGGTCATGACGCGAGAACCTTCACCGTTGCCATATCCCTGGTCCATCAGAAGTTTCTTTTCCTCCTGCGTGTGGACCAGGTATAGGGTTCTGGTTAGGTTGGATGGTATTTTCGCGCCAGTGAACCTCTCCATTTTTAGGGAGTGGACGACGGGGTTCGCTGAGTAAATGGCTCTGTAGACGTCGCTGATGGCGTATGCGACGTCCATGGGGCATCGGTATGTGCAAGACAACTCACATGTGATGGTGGTGGTCAGGTTTGGCCGGCAATACCTCATCTCGAACAGATTTTCTCTGTCGATGTAAGGCAGCTGGTTGATGTCTCCGACGAGTATCACTTCCTTCGCCTCTGTTATGCGAGCCGCCATAACTATGGCTCCAAAATGGTTCATGAGGGCTTCGTCGACCGTTAGGCGGTCGCACCTAGTGCCTTCATGAAGACCATTAACTAGGATTGAAGCCATAGTTCGTACCCTTGATTTGACTTTGGGGCCAAAACGGTGTATTAGTTTTTGACGGAGATCTTTGGCGGACTCTAGAGTGGTGGTGGCTATGATGTCAGTGTTCTCGTCGAAGTTCCCGACGATGTGAGTTGTTTTTCCACATCCCGGTACCCCATTGATCCAAGATAATCGCGGTAGTACCCAGTCCACAAGGGGTGCTTCGACTTCAGAACCTATTGAGATGGACTTAGTCATCCCCAGTGTCCTGTCATCTAGCATTATCCTCGTGCATCTGGCGACCACCACGATTGGGTCTTCAGGTGGTGTGAGGAACTTGATGGGGGGGTCTCCTCGCCCGTCTGCCTCGACCAGGCCCACGAAACCACAGGCAGCGCTGTAAGCGGCCATGTACCACCCCGACATCTTCCCTTTGATGACCTGGGATGTGTCGTTGTTGTATATGGCCGCCTCTGCTTCATTGAGCTCCACCTCCAGCAACTTATCGTTTGATCGCTGGTAGGTCTGCATGATCTTCTTGCAGGTGGCTAAGTGTATGTCACGATTCGCCCTCACTATAGCCTGGAACTCTATGAATGCATTCACTGCGTGGTCCCGTGGGTTTGACGCTAGTCTCAGCTTTGGTGGTGAAATTTGTCCCCGGTCTGCCCTTGTCGACCCTGAGCGTGTCGTTTTGGGTTTTCCCAAGTCGTCGGACTTGAGGAATTCCCTGATCGCCAGCGCTTTTTGGTCTGTTGAGGTCGACGGCCCGGGGGCAAGTTGGGGCGATTTTGACCCTTTGTTCCTCGGTGAGACCAGATCTCGGATAGTTTTGATCAGAGCCATTTCTCGTACGGGGGGGCACGGCTCTCTGCGGGTGTGCAAGGTTTGGGCAGGTTTCTGCGCCGCCATCTTCTGCTGTAGTCGCTCGGATCCACTTAGAGGGGACTCCATGGTTGTCGGCTCCGCAGGGGGGAGAGATGGTGTGGCCTTAGGTTTTAAGAATCCTAGGTCTTCCCCCCTGTCTTCGTATATGACCATCTCGTGTATTTGAGATGCTTTCAGGCAGCCGAAGCGGACTGCTACGTCGCCTTTTTCAGAGCCAACTCTCATTGCGTCCACACTTATCCGACGTGGGGTGCCATCCCGGGCCCGCCCTCTGAGTTCCAAGAGCTGTGAACATGCCAATGCAAATGAGGTTTCCCTTTCCCATTCGAAAAGTGCGACCACTTTGTTTTGTGATCGCACCAGTCGGCAGGTCAGGGCTCCCGGCATCTGCATGGTAAGCGCTTCGATGGTGGTGCGCTTAATGCTCACTTTTGAAGTGCTCCCTTTGATCAGCAGGGCCAGTCCAGGCGACACCGTCACGCGGTCCGAGCTTTCGTGGCGGCAGAAACTGATGCCCATCCTTTCTGTGTCGTCGCTCATGAAGAGGGCCACGCCTTTTACTATAATCCCTGGGACGCCACATTCTCCTACGTCTTGGAGTACTTCTGCAAATGTGGCGTAGTGGGTGGTTTGTAAAGGCGCGGTAGGATGGTGTCTCTTCATGAGTATTCCCCGCATGGTGGAGGAGAGAGTTCGTATCCCCCGGCTTAGGGTGGTCAGCGTTGGTATTTGCGTCGGTTGAGTCTGCTGTGTGGTTTGTATTTGGGTCGTGTTAGGTTGATGTGTTCTGTCAGTGTTGGTTGGTGTGTGTGTGGTGCTAAGTGGTATGTTGGGATGGTGCTGGGATGGGGGAATTGTGGTTGCAGCAGATGGTTGAGCATTTGAGCTGTTTCTTTTTGCGGCCACTTGTACAGCTTTTCTCGCGAATGCGATGAAGGGTGTTCTAAGATCCTCCTTCTCCATGATGACGTGGAGCGAGGACTGGGTGAGGGTGATATTTGTTCGAGTTTCGAACTCCAGTCTATCTCTGCCGAATCTTGGGCATGCCAGGATTAGGTGGAGGATCGTTTCATCGCATTCGGGATCGCAGACACACGAAGGACTGTCTTTTAATTTGAAGCGATGGAGGTACGCCGCGAACCCCCCGTGGCCGGTCAGTAACTGGGTGTCGGTGGGTGTTAGTACCGACGTTCTTACCACTTTTTTTGCTATTTTGACGTCGGGTAAGAACGCTCTTGTCACTGAACCGGTTTCTGAGGAGCTGTAACGCGCCTGCCATGCCTCGACTGTGGTTTCGCGTATCCGCCTCCTGACATACGATATTGGAACTTTATCGTAGTCAGGTGCCGTTTTTTTCGTGAGGGCCGCTTTTTTCGCTAGCTCATCCGCTCTTTCATTGCCCGGTGTTCCTACGTGGGCCCTTAACCAAAAGAACCGCACGCTTCCGCCCTCTTCTCCGATCTGTCGAATGCACTCCTTCATCTCCAGAGCCAATGGATGAGTGACTGAAGGGCTCCGAAGCAGATCAAGAGAGGATCTCGAGTCGCTCAAGATGTTAGCGGAGCGATGTTTCGATTTCCTCACCATCTTGATAGCTCTGAGGAGTGCATACATTTCGGATTGGAAGACAGTATTGTGCGGCTCTAGGCGGAACGTGGATTTTCTGGTTTCCCTCCCTTGATCCCACCATGTTAGGGCAGCTCCGACTTTCCCCTCTATTTTGCTGCCGTCGGTGAATATTAGGGGGCCGACAATATGGTGTTCTGCAAGGGTTTGTGGGTCCAGATTTTCTAAGCATGCATACTCTGTTGTTATGAGTTGCGATGGATGTGGGTTTTGTAGAGGTCCCACTCTTTGCTCTATTTCACGTCCGGGGGGTATAAGGTCCACGCAGTAGCCTTTCTTGATCTTAAAAAGGGTGGCAGCCTCTTTGACACGGAGGTCGAGGGGGAGTTGGCCTGATAGGATGAGTGCCGATGTCAGAGATACCGTCCTGTGCGCCTTGCAGATCTTTTGAGCGAAGCCTCGTTGCAGCGAGTTAAGCTTACTTTTAATCATAAGCTTCTCCGCTGCAGGAGACCAAACGCTTGCTGCGTACAGAACGATAGGCTCTATCACCGCCACATATATTGTCCTGACGATTTCTCCGTTTAGACCCCAAGTCACCTTCGCCGCGCACGCGAGTTGTTTATATATGTCCGCGGCCTTTTTACAAGTTGCGGACACATGCGCATTGAAAGTTAGTTTAGAGTCTATAATGAGACCCAGTAATTTGATCTCAGTCACTAGGCTAAGCGGAGTACCGCACATATGAATAACAGGGGCATCGTACTTGAGCTTCTTAGTTAGCACCATCGCATTTGTCTTGTGCGGTGCGAAGCTCAGTTTGTTTTCGATGCCCCATTCTTGTACGGTAGCTAGGGTGGATTCCGCTGTTGCCTGTAACTGGCTGGTATGATGGTTGGAGAAAACCAGGACCACGTCATCCGCAAAGGCCTGGCAATAGATCCCCTTAGTTGCCATTTCGTGAAGTAGCGAGTCCAGGATGAGGTTCCAGAAGGTCGGTCCACCGATTGAGCCCTGGACGCATCCCTTCGTGGTTCCCTTTTCGCTGGTCGCTCTGGCATAGTTCACTATGACTCTCCGGTCTTGGAGGTATGATGCCACCAAGGCGTATAAGTTCCTCGGGCAATGTTTGTGAACCAACTGCTTTTTAAGGGCAGGCCACCATGCGTTATCGAAGGCGCCCTCTATGTCAAGCGATACCAGAAGTACTATTTTTTTGGATCTTATTTCCTTCTGGATATGCCCAACCAAGTCGTAGAGAGCGTCTTCTGTTCCGCGCTGTGGCATGAATCCGTACTGGCTGGAATGCAGGGTCGGGAGAAGATGGTATTGAAGCCTACCCACCAAGAGTTTCTCCACTATCTTGCCGAGAATTGATAGAAGTCCTATCGGCCTGTAAGATTTCGGGTGGGTGTAGTCCTCTTTGGCTGGTTTCCGGAGGATGCACACGTGGGCGACCTTCCACTGATTGGGGAAGTACGACAGCGACAAGCATTTATTTGCCAACGCCAAAAATACCACCCTGTCACAGTTTATAGCCGCAGTGCATATGTCGGACGTCAGTCCATCCGGGCCTGGAGCTTTCTTCGGATTCAGGTTCAAAAGGACCATTTCTAGTTCCGCGGCGGTGAAAGGTGGATCGTCGTCCGACAGGTCTTGAATTTCCTCTGGTGTTTTGTTCTCAGCGATCGCTCTTATTGATCGCTGTTTGTCGTTTTCGGTTTCTACAGAGTCGTCGGGGTAAAACGTACGCGCTAGAAGTTCAGCTGACTTTTCAGGTGGTAGTGTTTCGCCAGCTGAATCTCTTAGGAGTAGGTCTTCGCTCCTTTTCGACGTTTTCCTTATTACCCTGTATACACCGTCCCAGACACTTTCACGGTCCTGGGTCGAACAAAACTCTTTCCAGCTTTGAGTGACAGCTTCGATCTCTCGCCCTTTGTAGTTTTCCCTTGCCTGTACGTACTCTTGGATCGCGCAATGCCTTCGGCAGGGTGCAGCATTCCGGATTCGGCGTTTTTTCCTAAGCACATCCTTTCTTAGATCTTCTAGGATGGCGGACCACCATGGTGGCCTAGGATCGCCTTTCCACGCCTTCATTTTGGGGATCGTGCTTTCGCAGGATCCATGGATGATTGATGTGTAGGTGTTAAACATCTCCTCCAGCTCCTCGGATGTTGTGAGGGCTGAGACGCGTTCCAGCGTTATTCCACTGTCGACGAGCTTTGTCCTGAAGTTGGTGGAGAAGTCAGACCACTTTGCCTTCTTGGTGTTGTATTTGCGCGTAGAGATGGGCTTCAAGGGTTCTAAAGCCCTCTCTAAGCGCACGCTGAAGGTAATGGCGTTGTGGTCAGATGTTATGAGACTCCTATCCACTCTCCAGCCTTCCACTCTGCCCAACAGAGACTCGCTGGTCAACGTCACGTCCACGCAGCTGGCGTACAGCCTATCCCCTCGATAAGTTTCGAAGGTCGGCACGCTGCCGGTGTTTAAGATGTGGAGGTCCATTTCGGTAATGAAGGCGTGGTATTCCGCTCCGCGATGGTCCTCGGAGTTGCTGCCCCACCAGTGGCTCCAGGCATTCACGTCTCCTGCCACCAGCAAGTTGTTGGTTGGAACTTTGTGTATGGCTGCCCTTATCTGATGCAGGTAGGGGAGGAGGTCTTGGTCTCCCTCGAAGTACACGGACAGCAGGCATAGCCTCAACTGACCCGCTCGCAGGAAGACAGCCGCAACATTCTCGGTGACAATCTGGGGGTCGTGAATGACTTCCAGCCTATCACCGAAGACGACAATAGCTGCCTTCACCGGTTTTTGACGGCTCAGGGTGCACTGGATGACTTGTGTGCCTGGGTGTTGCTTCATCACACCTGTCCTTCCTACGTAGGGTTCTTGGACGAGTGCGACTGTTATTCCCTTATCTCGAGCCGTCTGGAGCAGCTCAGCTGTGGCCAGCCTTGAGCGTTGCAGGTTTACCTGTATAAATGATAGCCTGCCCGCCCTGCCGTCCGCGCACTGAGGTAAGACCGGTGTATGGGGTAGGAGGGAGCCCTTAGCAATATTGGATCCTGGATCTCGCTATGTGGTCCCATTTCTGTCTTTCCTGGCACTCTTCGCTGTAAGCCGTGTGTGCCAGGTCAGAGGCGTCCCTTTTGGCACGGACACAGTTCGCGCAACGCGGTGCTTCGGCTTTTGCCCTGACGGGACAGTCCTTCCCTACGTGGTCGCCGCTGCAGAAGCCACATGTTTCTGTTGTGGCCTTGCAGAGATGTCGGGTGTGCCCGTAACCCAGGCACTTGGCGCATTGGATAAGGGGAGACTGATCCTCTACCGAGCATCTGCCGAAGCCCACGTAGATTTTGGACGTCTGCGTGAACCGCCGCCACACTTCCGGGGACACCTCCAGGACTGGGTGACATTCGTGGGGGTTTCGGGCACGCTTCCTGTAGCGTACCCTCATCTTGAGGTCTGCTTCACCAACGCCTTGCAGGAGGTGTTTGTTCTGCGATTTTGTGTATTCTATAATCTCTTCGTTGGTGAAGCAGGCCAAGACTCCCCGCACACAGACGAGTGGGTTCCGATTTGCCGGCTCCTTGATGTTTAGGTCCTTGTTGGTTTGGACCCGGCTCCTCACTAGGTTTAAGTCCTCTCTTGTTGCGCACCTGAGGACAACCTTCTGGTCCCTGGCTTTTCGGACCCTGTCCACTCTCGCCCCGGTGGTTTTCAGATCCAGGGCCGTTCTGATCTTAGTGATCACAGCTTCACTGGTCTCTTCCGGATTTTTGGAAGAGATGATCAGCGTGTGATTGGGGGCTTGAGCGGGCTTTGGTGGTTTAGCAGCCGCTTGTGCGAAAGTGAGCGGGCCGGTTGTCGGCTTTTCGCTCAGCTCTGTAACCCCCTTTTTAATGGTGGCCAGGGTCTGCTTCACCTCCTGTACCGCCAGTTCAGTCTCTAAGGACGGTCTCGGAGGCGAAGCGGACTTGGGTTTGGTTTCTTTCAGGGTGCGCAGGTCTGAGGACATTGTTGTCAATGTTTTTTTCAAGTCCTGTAAGTGGGGAGTCGGGTCTTGCGGTGGAGTATGTGGCTTATTCTTGTCTAGTTGGGATTGTATTGCTGTGAGTTTTGTTGTAGTATTGTCATGTTTTCTTTGAGGCTGCTGTCGACCTCAGGAGGGGATGGGGGGACGACTATTTGTGGCGTAGACGGGAGGTCTGCGACAAGGCATTTGGTCTTCTCCGCCTCCTGTCGCAGGGCATCGAGCTGGTTACTTAGGGAACCGATACATCGTTGGATCCCTATGATGCCGGCCTCCATCTTCTCCCATCTCTTTTCGTTTTTTGTGGTGGTGGTGATGGGAGTTTGGGTTAATAGTCGTCCCTCCATCCTCCCCTGCACCTCTCGGATCATTTTGATGTTGGCGAAAGGCTCTGCGGTCTCGTATCCCAGCCAGCTTCGGACCGCCTGGGTTTCCTTCAAGACCTCTTTAATAGCCTTCCTGGTCTCTAGTAATTCTTCCGCCACAGATGCTGCTTCGGCCTGGAACAGTTTGATTTGTTTGTTGTGCGCCCTCTCGGCCTGCACCAGTTCTCTAGCGTGCCGGGAGCGCTCCTGTTCCAGGTTATTTTTGTGGCGGTTTCTAGAGTCCGAGAGGGAGAGTACGGTCTCATACAGCCCCTGCAGACAATCGTGGACGGCTATTTTTGCCTCCTTTTTCATTGTAACTGCAATTTCCAGTGCCTCCTTGCCCTTTCGCAGGAATTCATTAGCTGCTCCCGTAACCATGTCCATTTCGACTCCGGTGCCTCTCCTCGGAGTTGTATATAGGAGACTTACTCTCCTTTTGTAAGCAGAGGCACCCGAACCGACTGAGGAAGTCTCCATATCCTCGCCAAGGTCCGATTCTACTTGCTGTAACCGGTCCTCTAGATGGTGTGTGAGGTCGATTTCTGCCACGTT